>NC_057808.1:526327253-526359124 GCF_018294505.1 Triticum aestivum | reverse complement strand
CCCTCGAACCGTTTTCTGATGGCGCCTTCGGGCAGAATGCGTTTTCTCTTTGGGCTGGCGCATTTCTTTCCGAACCGTTTTCTGTTTTCTCAGTTAAGTCCCTGGATCTTTTCTGTTTCATCACAGATTAGTCCCTGGACTAAAACCCTTATATCTTTTTAATAAAAGATGATTTTTGATTGATTCTTTTTCTGTCAGTCTTATATTTTTGTCTAGTTTTTTATAGTATTTATTTGGAAAAATTTTGGAACAAATTTTATGCACGCGATGATTTTCACGTTAGTTTACGTTATCGCTATACCGAAGGTTCCGGAGGAGGTGACGGAGCCGCGAACTTCGCCGAGCTAGACTCCGACTTCTCCGAACCAGGCAAGCATGTTTGAACCTTCGATATGATAGGTGTTTTGCATGTTTGCTTGAATGGTTGTGCATGGCATATGAGCATCGGTGAGTATCTCGTTGCATGTAAGGCAACTATCCGTGTGTTCCGAAGTTACTGTGATCTCTGATGAGAGATGGCCTAGTCATGTGGTGACATGAAAGGCAGTAAGGTGGTATTGTTGTAGCATGCCAGCCTTACGACATCCGAGAAACTCCGATGTTAACGTGGACTGAGTCACGTTATCGTTCTTCCCCTTCTGTGCTGCCACATGTTTTCTGCCAAGAATACGGTTTAGTAAGTTGTAACCTCTTTCCTTGTACACACCAAATAGGGGGGCCCGGATGAGGGTTCCATGGACCTGGATTAAAGCCAGTCATCCGGTGAGGGGGCATGGGTGTTTCCGGTTGGGACCGAGAGGGGGGCACCCCTTAGAGCGCGCATATACAAATTTTATCCCATGCTACGCGAGGTTGTAGCCTCCCCGTCTCAAGGTTTTTCTTGAACGTTGCTGAGGGTGATTCCTGGCATCGGAATGTTGAATGGGTGTGTACTGGTTAGATGTGTTTCTCCTAAAACACCGTAAACGGAACTAGTCCCCGTGACTACTGAAATCCGTTGGCTGTGGTTAAAGTACAAACTCTGCAGAGTCAAATCCTTCCGAGTCATCGTGTCCATGGTCAAGGACCGTGGCTAGTATATCCATATCCATGTCAGTCCCTATGTCAGTCTTCGTGGTAAATCCCCGGTGAGCAAGCTTGAGTAGCATACCCGTTGAATTGTTATTCCTGTGGATGGACTAACTTTTATTTATCTCGTACCTGATTATTCCCTTGAAATGAATTAAATTCATGAGCTACTGAGATATTAAGTTATGAAATACAAGCCCTTTATGTGATGTCGCTCAGACGTCCGACTGTGGCACTCTTGTTATTTACTTTTGATATAAGCCCTTTATGTGATCTCGCTCAGACGTCTGACTATGGCACTCTCGTTATTTACTTTTGATATAAGCCCTTTATGTGATGTCGCTCAGACGTTCGACTGTGGCACTCTCGTAATTTACTTTTGATATAAGCCCTTTATGTGATGTCGCTCAGACGTCCGACTGTGGCACGCACTGTCTTTTATATTCTATTATAAGCCCTTTATGTGGTGTCGCCTTGACGCCCGGCTGCGGCATTGTTATTTCTTTTATATCCTTTCGAGGAGTCATTCAGACCCTCGATTGGCCCTCAGTATTACTTTGGGATTTCGGGAGGACTACCGCCCGACTTCCCTTTTATTTTCCATGCATTGCTATCTCATTGTCTGAGTGCGCTTGTTAATCTGTTCGTATGCATCATGTTTACATTTATTATATCTTATGTCCGAACTGTCTTGCGAGTACTTTGATAGTACTCACCTGGCTTGTTGATTTGGCCAGATGTTGATGAAGGCGATCTCATGGATGAAGAGTTTGATAGTGAGTCCGACGCCTAGAGGAATCCCAGTCAGTCCCGTGCGATCCTGGATATTGGTCACTTGTATTATATACGCTTCCGCCACCCACAATAAGAATCCTTGAGCCTCACTCCGACGCTCGAAGAGTTGTTAGATTCAGGAGTCATGTCACCCACCCCACTGTGGTATACCCACCACCGTTGTTTTCTTTGCGAGTCAGTAGTATGCCACCCTATCCGCCTTTATGTATTATTGGCGAGCTTGTAGTAGATTGTTGAGCAGTCTCCGCTCAGTCTTGTATTATATTTAGTACTCCTGGTTTTTTTTCTGTGATCAAGACATTGTCTACCAGTGAGGAGGAACTCTTCTCTACTGGTCCGTAAAAGGGATCGTTTTCTCAATAAATATTTTTATTGAAAAGCCGGTCGTGACAAGCTTGGTATCAGAGCCAGGCTGACTGTAGGAAGCCAGTAGGTCCGATCGCTAATCGGTTATTAGCGTCTTTAGTGCTTTTTCAGCATTTTGCAAATGTTGCTATTTTCTGTTGGTCATCATAAAATTTATGACATGACTACTCAGAATTTTTGCCTACTTTTGTAGATGGCTGGCAACGACTGCGAGACTCGGGTGTTCACTAATGTGCCCGAGGGGTTTGTCAAACTCCTCGTCTCCATCACCAAGCTCGCGATCGGGCCAGCGACTCGTCCGGAGTTCACGCTTTACCAGCATAAGCTCAGCGACGACGTGTCTATGCACCAGGCCGTGGTGCAATTCAAGGGAGGATGTTCTGCGTCTCGCCACTTCCGTTTTGTGGGAAGGGCCATACTACGGAGAGGCATGCCATGCAGATGGCCGCCTGTGAGGAGATAGATCGCCTTCGGGACATTCTTCCTATGATGAAGACTCGTCGCTACCGCTACCTCCCATGCCATGTGCCATATACTTGTCACTATGCATTCGCCTGCCATAGGGGGGAGCGGGATGAAGCTATCGAGATGCTTGTCGAGTACCTCAAAGCTCTGGAGGAATCTTTCGACAACCTCGTGGACGATCTTGTGGCTGCCCGCATGGACTTAGTTCGGGGCGGTCCTTCCAGCAGGAAGGAGCTTCTCCACATGGCACCGCCACTGACATTCGTCTCGTCCTCGGCATCTTATTCACCGGCCATTTTGGCCACTGCTCGCTGTCTGCCTACCACTGAGGAGTTCGACCGAGTCATCGCCCCTACTCCAGTCAGAGCTGCACCACCTGCCGCACCCGCACTACCGCCTGTCGCTCCCGCGCCATCACCTCAGCGTAGTGCTACGCGCCTGGAGCCTACTAGGGAGGAGGTGGAGGTTGAGTCTCCTGCACCGCTGGGTCTTACCCTCGGCAAGGGGAAGGACATCTTCACCATCTCCGACTGAGTGCACCTAGTAGCCGCGCGTTGTGCCTGCGTGTATGTTTTGTTTTATGTACTTGAGTTTGTAGTAGTTGTGTGCGCTGCATTCCGGAGGAGTGTGCTAGTCTAATAACATGTCAGGAGTGTGTGCGCACATCCTGAGTGATGTATCGTATGTTTGCGTATCGCGTGTAAGATATGTGCTAAGCAGTCCTTCTCCGTGCGAAACAGTTTATGTCCTTGAAAAATCTTGAGGTCTTTAAATATTTTTGTCTTTGCAAGATTTTTCTTGTGCCACACAGTTCTTGTCATGATTTTACAAAATAATACCCCAGAGTGGAAAATGTCTCGTCCGTGGAATCGTTCCATGCCAAATCCCCCAGAAGAAGTTTATGAAACACAGACAAGCAACAACTTCACTCAGGGACAGTCTAGTCAACAGGACAGCGAGGCAGCCTTATCTCAAGTATGCCACCTTTTCGAACAAAGCCAACAGCAACACCAAGAAATGATGAATCACGTCATCAATATGGGGAATCACCGTGAGCCATACCAACCACACTCCAAGTTGTCTGAACTGGAGAAGACACACCCTCCAACGTTTGCTCACATTGATAGGCCGCTTGAAGCCGATGATTGGCTTCGTGACATCGAAATAAAGTTGATTATTGCTCAATGTTCTGACCATGAGAAGGTGCTTTATGCACCTCACTACCTCACTGGAGCAGCTGCAGCATGGTGGGAGAACTTCCTACACATGCATCCCAGCGAACATAACATCACCTCGGAGGAGTTTAAGGAAGGTTTTCGTGGGGCACACATTCCCAGGAGCATCATAAAAATCAAGAAAAGAGAATTTGATGACCTCAAGCAAAGAGGCATGTCAGTGACAGAATACAACAGTCAGTTTACCCAGCTATCTCGTTATGCCTACGATGAACATATGACTGAGAACAAAAGGATGGAAAAATTTCTGGATGGTCTGGCGCCAGCATTAGGATGCCAACTGGCCGTACACACTTCCCCGGATTTTAAAACTCTGGTTGACAAGGCCATTACCTTGGAGAATGAGCGCCGCAGTCTGGAATATATCCGTAAGCGGAAAAGGGACAAGACGACGCTTGCTCGCAACAATCTTAGCAAGACTGAGGTTCCGAGGAATGAAGCGAGAAAATCCACGACGACTGCTATAAGGCCAACCAGACAGTTTCATTCAAGGGACAAGGACTTTATGTACCGTCCAGGGGTCACTTGCTATGCTTGTGGTGAAGAAGGGCACTATGCCAAACAGTGCCCAAAACCAAGGAACTCGGCCCCCAAGCCGAACAATGGTGGGAACAATCTAGCCCCCAAGCGCAACAATTTCAATCCCAACAACAATCACAGGAAGGGTCACCTGAACCATGTGACCAGGGAAGAAGCCCAGAATGCCCCAGACATCGTACTCGGCACGTTCCCTATCGACACAGTACCTGCCACGGTTTTGTTTGATTCAGGAGCTTCTCACTCGTTCATTTCGAAGAGTTTTGTTTTGCAACATGGTTTTCCGATACTTCCTTTGGAAAAATCTATGATCATCAAGTCCCCCGGGAATAAGCAGATCGCTCAGAGTTACTGCCAAGGAGTGATCATTGAGTTCGAAGGACTAAAGTTTCAAGCTAATCTCATCGTGTTGGAAAATAAAGGACTGGATGTCATCCTAGGGATGGACTGGTTGACCACCAACAAGGGATTTATTGACTGTTTCAATCGGACCGTGATTCTCACTCACCATCACGGCAAGACAATAAAGGTTACAGCTCAAGAGAGACCACGGTCACGGCAACCAAAATTGAACAAAGTGGACATTTCAGAACTGAGAAAAGTTCCAGTGGTGTGCGAGTTTCCTGACGTATTTCCTGAAGAACTACCAGGCATGCCACCAGACTGAGAGATAGAGTTCAGCATTGAACTAGCACCTGGCACCACTCCCATCTAGAAGAAACCTTATAGAATGGCACCCTTAGAATTGGTAGATTTGAAGAAGCAGATAAAGGAATTACTGGACAAAGGATTTATGCGAGCCAGCTCCTCACCTTGGGGTTCGCCAGTATTATTCCGCAAGAAAAAGGATGGGACACTGAGCTTGTGTATAGACTATAGAGCTCTCAATATGGTCACCATCAAAAACAAATATCCGATGCCACGGATAAATGATTTGTTTGACCAGCTCGCACAAGCCAAGGTGTTCTCAAAAATTGATTTAAGATCGGGATATCATCAATTAAAAGTACGGACAGAAGATATCCCTAAGACAGCATTCACCTCCAGATACGGATTATATGAGTTCACATTAATGCCGTTTGGACTTACGAACGCCCCCGCATATTTCGTCCACCTCATGAACAAAGTGTTTATGAAATTTATGGACAAATTTGTTGTGGTGTTCATTGACGATATTCTGGTATATTCAAGGACAACAGAAGAGCATGCTAAACATCTCAGAATTGTTTTGGGTGAATTAAGGAAACATCAATTGTACGCCAAATTTAGCAAGTGTGAATTCTGGCTAAGACAAGTTGGTTTTCTAGGCCATATATTAACCCAAGAAGGCGTGGCCGTAGACCCAGAAAAGGTCAAGGCCATACTTGACTGGAAGCCACTAGCCAACGTGACCGATGTACGGAGTTTCCTTGGAATGGCTGGATATTACTGGAGGTTTATTGAAGGATTCTCCACTGTGGCAAAACCAATGACCCAGTTGCTCAAGAAAGACAAGAAATTTGTATGGACGGAAGCATGCGAGAAAAGCTTCCAAGAACTCAAGAAGAAACTAACAACAGCACCAGTTTTGACCGTGCCAGACATACACAAGAGTTTTGAAGTGTACTGTGACGCATCCCGGAAGGGCCTCGGATGCGTACTGATGCAAGATGGCAAAGTTGTCGCGTATGCTTCCAGGCAACTACGGAAGCATGAGGAAAATTATCCAACTCATGACTTGGAGCTAGCAGCCGTCATCCATGCACTCAAAGAATGGAGGCACTTTCTGTTGGGAAACCGTTGCGAAATATATACGGACCATAAGAGCCTCAAATATATTTTCACACAACCAAAGCTAAATTTACGCCAACGACGCTGGTTGGAATTGGTCAAGGACTATGATGTCGGCATTCACTACCATCCAGGGAAAGCAAATGTAGTGGCAGATGCTCTTAGTCGGAACCCCAGCCCGGGCAACGACGGTCCACAAAACTTGAGGCCTGAGTTTCAGCAGGAGTTCGCTAGACTCAACATGGTGCTAGTCTCTGAGGGCAACGTATCAAATCTGGAGATACATCCCACCCTAATGGAACAAATTAAGAAGGCTCAGCATGGACATCCCAGCATCGAAGGTATAAAGAGGAAGATGAGCCTTGGCAAGGCTTCAGAGTTCGTCACAGACAATGAAGGAATATTGTGGTACGGGGACAGACTTTGCATACCTAACATTGAGGAACTCAAGCAACAAATCCTAACCGAAAGCCACACCACTCCAAACTCGATCCACCCTGGAGGAACCAAAATGTACAAAGACATTCAGGAAAGATTTTGGTGGCACAGTATGAAGAGGGATATAGCCGCATTTATTGCTTGTTGCGATTCATGTCAGCGCATTAAAGCCGAGCATCAAAAGCAAGCAGGGCTACTCCAGCCAAACAGGATACCTGAGTGGAAATGGGATGAAATTGGAATGGACTTCATCGTCGGACTACCTCGATCGCAACGCGGAAATGACGCCATATGGGTCATCGCAGATAGGCAAACCAAGGTTGCTCATTTCACTCCCGTGAAGACGACCTACTCAACTCAAAGGCTTGCCAAGCTTTCTCTCTCCCGTATAGTTTGGCTGCATGGAGTCCCAAAGACTATAATATCCAACCGAGGCACTCAATTTGTCTCTAAATTTTGGATCACCTGCAACAAGCTCTGGGCACGCAACTAGCTTTCAGTATAGCGTACCACCCTCAGACTGATGGACAAACGGAACGCGTGAACCAAATCCTAGAGGACATGCTAAGAGCCTGTGTGCTCACCTATGGATCCAGTTGGGAAGAAAGTTTGCCATATGCCGAGTTTTCTTACAACAACAGTTACCAAGCCAGCTTACAAATGGCACCCTTTCAAGCATTGTACGGACGGAGGTGTCGTACCCCTCTAAATTGGTCAGAGATAGGTGACAGTCGTATCTTCGGCCCAGACATGCTCAAGGAAGCCGAGGAGAAGGTTAAACAGATCATGGACAGACTCAAGACAGCTCAAAGCCGACAAAAGAGCTATTACGATCGAAAACATCGTGAGGTCAGCTTTGAACCCGGTGATTACGTATGCCTCCGAGTGTCTCCTATGAGGGGCCTGCAACGGTTCAAAATTAAGGGGAAGCTAGCCCCGAGATTTATTGGATCCTTCTGTATAGTTGCACGAAGAGGCACAGTAGCCTACCAGCTAGACCTACCCAAGGAGCTGTCAGACGTCCACAACGTGTTCCACGTCTCACAGTTGAGGAAGTGTGTGAGCAGCCCGGAGAAGCAGGTATCTCATGAAAGCATTGATGTGCAACCAGACCTCACCTACAGAGAGCGACCAGTAAAGATATTGGAAGAGTCTGAAAGGAGGACCCGTCAGAAAATGATAAAAAATTTCAAGGTTCAGTGGAGCAATCACACCGAGGATGAAGCTACATGGGAAAGAGAAGATTGTCTCCTGGCAGAGTACCCACATCTATTTGAGAATCAGCTGAAATCTCGAGGGCGAGATTTTTCCTAAGGGGGTAGGTGCTGTGACACCCAAATTTATTATTTTGGTTTTATCAAAATCTTTTATTTGATTTGAGGAGGGTATTTAAATTTTCTTCTGAAATAACTTTCCCTCTCAAAAATTTCCTTTTTATGACAAACGTTTTGTTTGGTTTCATCCTAGACTTGACTGTTGGTCTTGGAGGGTTTTTATCTCATGTTGGCTCAAATGTTTTTCATTTGGAAAAATATATTTGAAAATCTTTTAAATAGCCCTATGGCATTTGGAGTGATCTTTTCCCCTTTCAAAAATCCCTCTTGCCATGACCTAGTGGAAATCCCCTCCCAAAAGCCATTTCCCCATCTTTGGATCATGATATACTTCAAATCCAGCAGTTTGAACCTCCCCATAAAATTTTCTTTCTTTTATTTCTCATCAAAAATAATTTTTGCCTCCTACTTTAGCTCTTGGAGATTAACAAAGGAGCTACCCTTTCTACTTTGAATTTTGCCTCCAAACCAATTTCCCTAGCTAGTCCTTAGAGCCCTCAACCAAGATCCATGAAGATCCACTGGTCTCCCGTTCAAATATTTCAAATTGTACTTGCTGCAAGTTTGGACCTTATTTGCCAAATTTGTTGAAATTCATTTGAATTCTCCTCCTAAAAATCTGAGAAAATTCAGGCAACCTCTGGGTGCATTGAGAGGTCACCTCACCAAGTCCCAGCTCCAGAAAAAAAATTTCTTCATGCCAAATCATTTCGTCGAACACCTGATGGACACTGTTGCTGTCAATGTTCAGAGTTCAGATAAACAGTTTCCGTAAACTGCTGTCGTTTTCTTCAGAGCCCGTTGTCGATCTCGCCAGTACCACGGTGGCGCCTTGCTCCCTGTTCCCTCCTTCTTATCCCTGCGCCGCACGATCGTCTGGAAGTTTGCGGGTGTCGGCGACGAGCAGGAGGAGGTGGGCCACCCGTGAGCGACGGCAGCAGCGGCTTTGCGGCTGCCAGAGAGAGGCGCAGCGTTGGACGGCGCTGTCCAGCGCCGCCCAAGCCACCGGAGGCCGCCGCGTGGCCATCCACTCACCCGTGCGCGCTGCCATCCTTCGTCGTGAACTGCTAGGCGCGGAGCGCGCTCTCTGCCGCCGCCGTGCCCGTACGGCCGCCCCGTCGAGGATCGGCGCATTACGCCTAATCCGACCAAGGTTTAGCGGGGGAACGGCACCAGTGATCCTCCCTGATGGTGCCTAGCCGCTTAAACCCACTGCCCAACCACTGCCTCGCCGTAATCGCTCGCCGGAGCTACCCCGTTCACGGCCACCCCCTCGGATCGCCTATAAATAGAGGCCCCGAGCTCGAACTCGAACCCACACCACCTCTGCACTCCACCAATACCACGCCAAGCCACTGGAAGAGCCCCAAGGGAGCCTTCTTCCCCAACTCCAGCCGCCTCGACCCGCCATGGGGTCCAGCTCGATTCACCCCCGTGCGTGCACCTCTACCTCTCAGCTCTTGCCAGTAGCTTCCTAATGCATCCACTCTCCTGACCCGCGCTTCAATTTGGAGTTTGCAGCGCCCACCGGAGTACTCCACCATCGCCCGAACCACCGTCCGCCGGAGAAAGTGTCGCCAACGACGTGGTGCTCTCCGACGACCAAGTCCACGACCCACCGACGCGGAAGAACACACTGAACCTCTTGGTACCCTCCGATCTCTCTTTCTCGCCGCAGTTCAACGCCGGCGACCACCCACCGACCAACGCCGGCGACCAGGTTTTGAACCTGACGTGTGGACCCCCCCGTCAGCCTCTCTTCTTTTCCCCCTCAAACCGTTTTTTGTTGGCGCCTTCGGGCAGAATGCGTTTTCTCTTTGGGCTGGCGCATTTCTTTCCGAACCGTTTTCTGTTTTCTCAGTTAAGTCCCTGGATCTTTTCTGTTTCATCACAGATTAGTCTCTGGACTAAAACCCTTATATCTTTTTAATAAAAGATGATTTTTGATTGATTCTTTTTCTGTCAATCTTATATTTTTGTCTAGTTTTTTATAGTATTTATTTGGAAAAAATTTGGAACAAATTTTATGCACGCAATGATTTTCACGTTAGTGTACGTTTTCGCTATACCGTAGGTTCCGGAGGAGGTGACGGAGCCGCGAACTTCGCCGAGCTAGACTCCGACTTCTCCGAACTAGGAAAGCATGTTTGAACCTTCGATATGATAGGTGTTTTGCATGTTTTCTTGAATGGTTGTGCATGGCATATGAGCATCGGTGAGTATCTCGTTGCATGTAAGGCAACTATCCGTGTGTTCCGAAGTTACTGTGATCTCTGATGAGAGATGGCCTAGTCATGTGGTGACATGAAAGGCAGTAAGGTGGTATTGTTGTAGCATGCCAGCCTTACGACAACCGAGAAACTCCGACATTAACGTGGACTGAGTCACGTTAGCGTTCTTCCCCTTCCGTGCTGCCACATGTTTTCTGCCAAGAGTACGGTTTAGTAAGTTGTTAACCTCTTTCCTTGTACACACCAAATAGAGGGGCCGGGATGAGGGTTCCATGGCCCTGGATTAAAGCCAGTCATCCGGTCAGGGGGCATGGGTGTTTTCGGTTGGGACCGAGAGGGGGGCACCCCATAGAGCGCACGTATATAAATTTGATCCCATGCTACGCGAGGTTGTAGCCTCCCCGTCTCAAGGTTTTTCTTGAACGTTGCTGAGGGTGATTCCTGGCATCGGAATGTTGAATGGGTGTGTACTGGTTAGATGTGTTTCTCCTAAACCACCGTAAACGGAACTAGTCCCCGTGACTACTAAAATCCGTTGGCTGTGGTTAAAGTACAAACTCTGCAGAGTCAAATCCTTCCGAGTCATCGTGTCCATGGTCAAGGACCGTGGCCAGTATATCCATATCCATGTTAGTCCCTATGTCAGTCTCCGTGGTAAATCCCCGGTGAGCAAGCTTGAGTAGCATACCCGTTGAATTGTTATTCCTGTGGATGGGCTAACTTTTATTTATCTCGTACCTGATTATTCCCTTGAAATGAATTAAATTCATGAGCTACTGAGATATTAAGTTATGAAATATAAGCCCTTTATGTGATGTCGCTCAGACGTCCGACTGTGGCACTCTTGTTATTTACTTTTGATATAAGCCCTTTATGTGATGTCGCTCAGACGTCCGACTGTGGCACTCTCGTTATTTACTTTTGATATAAGCCCTTTATGTGATGTCGCTCAGACGTCCGACTGTGGCACTCTCATTATTTACTTTTGATATAAGCCCTTTATGTGATGTCGCTCAGACATCCGACTGTGGCACGCACTGTCTTTTATATTCTATTATAAGCCCTTTATGTGGTGTCGCCTTGACGCCCGTCTGCGGCATTGTTATTTCTTTTATATCCTTTCGAGGAGTCATTCAGACCCTCGATTGGCCCTCAGTATTACTTTGGGATTTCGGGAGGACTACCGCCCGACTTCCCTTTTATTTTCCATGCATTGCTATCTCATTGTCTGAGTGCGCTTGTTAATCTGTTCGTATGCATCATGTTTAAATTTTATATATCTTATGTCCGAACTGTCTTGCGAGTACTTTCATAGTACTCACCTGGCTTGTTGATTTGGCCAGATGTTGATGAAGGCGATCTCATGGATGAAGAGTTTGATAGTGAGTCTGACGCCTAGAGGAATCCCAGTCAGTCCCGTGAGATCCTGGATATTGGTCACTTGTATTATGTACGCTTCCGCCACCCACAATAAGAATCCTCGAGCCTCACTCCGACGCTCGAAGAGTTGTTAGATTCAGGAGTCATGTCACCCACCCCACTGTGGTATACCCACCACCGTTGTTTTCTTTGCGAGTCAGTAGTATGCCACCCTATCCGCCTTTATGTATTATTGGCGAGCTTGTAATAGATTGTTGAGCAGTCTCCGCTCAGTCTTGTATTATATTTAGTACTCCTGGTTTTTCTTCTGTGATCAAGACATTGTCTACCAGTGAGGAGGAATTCTTCTCTACTGGTCCGTAAAAGGGATCGTTTTCTCAACAAATATTTTTATTGAAAAGCTGGTCGTGACAATTTTCTACCACATCATCTTTGTGGCATTACATTACATAAAGCAAGGTTTCATATTTTTCAGATCATTTTTTATTTTTTTGGAATTAAAATGCCATGGCACACCATGCATGTGTCCATGCCGTGAGACTAATATGTTTGAAAATTCCTTCTAATTTACTACACATGGAATTTACTCGCACACAAGTACACAAATGTGATTTTTCAAACCGTTATGGTTAGCCGTTGCATGTATATGTAGTTCAAATTTGAATTATGGTAATGTCTTTAAAAGGTCAAATGACCCATTAAAATTTCCAAATTTTCACATGACAGTTGTATTAGTGCACGTTAAATGTAGAAAAAAATTGAAGGCCGTAAGAGGAAGCTATCTCCCATTCGTCATCAAACATGCATTGTTCCCTCTCAGAACCATGAGTCTTCTAGTGAGTTGCTCTGGTCTGTGCGTGGGGTGTGTCAAAACTTTCGTCAAACAGGCCAATTTTTTACCCCATCATCTTGGTGGCATTACATTACATCAAGCAAGGTTTCATATTTTTCAGGTCATTTTTTTTGGAATTAAAATTCCATGGCACTCCATGCATGTGTCCATGCCGTGAGACCAATTTGTTTGAAAATTCCTTCTAATTTACTACACATGGAATTAACTCGCAGACAAGTACACAATTATGATTTTTCAAACAGTTATGGTTAGACGTTGCATGTAGATGTAGTTCAAATTTGAATTACAGTCATTATAAGGCTAGAAAATCACTAAAATATCTTTAAAAGGTCAAATGACGCCTGAAATTTTCCATTTTCACATGACAGTTGTATTAGTGCACGTTAAATGTAGAATAAAATTTGAAGGCCGTAAGAGGAAGCTATCTCCCGTTCGTCATCAAATATGCATTGCTCCCTCTCGTAACCACGAGCCTTCTAGTGAGTTGGTCCGGTTTGTGAGGGGTGTGTGTCCAAACTTTCGTCAAACAGGCCAGTTTTTTTACCACATCATCTTGGTGGCATGACATTACATCAAGCAAGGTTTCATGTTTTTCTAATCATTTTTGAATTTTTTGGAATTAAAATGCCATGGCACACCATGCATGTGTCCATATTGTGAGACCAATATGTTTGAAAATTCCTTCTAATTTACTGCACATGGAATTAACTCACACACAAGTACACAAATATGATTTTTCAACCCGTTATGGTTAGCCGTTGCATGTAGATGTAGTTAAAATTTGAATTACGGTCATTAAATGGCAAGAAAATCACTTAAATATCTTTAAAATAACAGATGGCCCTTCAAATTTTCCAAATTTTCAAATGATAGTTGTATTAGTGCACGTTAAATTTAGAAAAAAAATGCTAGGCCGTAAGAGGAAGCTATCTGTCGTTCGTCATCAAACATGCATTGCTCCCTCTCGGAACCACGACCCTTCTAGTGAGTTGTTGCGGTTTGTGAGGGGGGGGGTGTCTAAACTTTCGTCGAACAGGGCATTTCTTTTACCACATCATCATGGTGGCATGGCATTACATCAAGCAAGGTTTCATGTTTTTCTGATAATTTTTTAATTTTTTGGAATTAAAATGCCATGGCATTCCATGCATGTGTCCATGCCGTGAGACCAATATGTTTGAAAATTCCTTATAATTTACTGCACATGGAATTAACTCGCACACAAGTACACAAATATGATTTTTTCAAAGCGTTATGGTTAGTAGTTGCATGTAGATGTAGTTCAAATTTGAATTACAATCAATTAAATGGCTAGAAAATCACTTAAATGTCTTTAAAAGGTCAAATGAACGTTGAAATTTTCCAAATTTTCACATGACAATTGTATTAGTGCATGTTAAATGTAGAATAACATTTGAAGGCCATAAGAGGAAGCTATCTCCCGTTCGTCATCAAACATGCATTGTTCCTTCTCGAAACCACGAGCCTTCTAGTGAGTTGCTCCGGTTTGTGAGGGGGCGGGGGGTGTCTAAACTTTTGTCAAACAGGCCAATTATTCTACCACATCATCTTGGTGGCTTGACATTACATAGCGCAAGTACACAATTATGATTTTTCAAACCGTTATGGTTAGCCGTTGCATGTAGATGTAGTTCAAATTTGAATTACAGTCATTATAAGGCTAGAAAATCACTACAATGTCTTTAAAAGGTCAAATGAACCTTGAAATTTTTTTACCACATCATCTTGGTGGCATGACATTACATCAAGCAAGGTTTCATGTTTTTCTAATCATTTTTGAATTTTTTGGAATTAAAATGCCATGGCACACCATGCATGTGTCCATATTGTGAGACCAATATGTTTGAAAATTCCTTCTAATTTACTGCACATGGAATTAACTCACACACAAGTACACAAATTTGATTTTTCAACCCGTTATGGTTAGCCGTTGCATGTAGATGTAGTTAAAATTTGAATTACGGTCATTAAATGGCTAGAAAATCACTTAAATATCTTTAAAATGTCAGATGGCCATTCAAATTTGCCAAATGTTCACATGATAGTTGTATTAGTGCACGTTAAATGTAGAAAAAAATTGTAGGCCGTAAGAGGAAGCTATCTCTCGTTCGTCATCAAACATGCATTGCTCCCTCTCGGAACCACGAGCCTTCTAGTAAGTTGCTCCGGTTTGTGAGGTGGGAGTCTAAACTTTCATCGAACAGGCCAATTTTTTACCACATCATCTTGGTGGCATGGCATTACATCAAGCAAGGTTTCATGTTTTTCTGATATTTTTTTAATTTTTTGGAAATAAAATGCCATGGCATTCCATGGATGTGTCCATGCCGTGAGACCAATATGTTTGAAAATTCCTTATAATTTACTGCACATGGAATTAAATCGCACACAAGTACACAAATATGATTTTTTTTAAACCGTTATGGTTAGCCGTTGCATGTAGATGTAGTTAAAATTTGAATTACAATCAATTAAATGGCTAGAAAATCATTTAGATGTCTTTAAAAGGTCAAATGAACCTTGAAATTTTCAAATTTTTCACATGACAATAGTATAAGTGCATGTTAAATGTAGAATACAATTTGAAGGCCATAAGAGGAAGCTATCTCCCGTTCTTCATCAAACATGCATTGTTCCTTCTCGAAACCACGAGCCTTCTAGTGAGTTGCTCCGGTTTGTGAGGGGGGGGTGTCCAAACTTTCGTCAAACAGGCCAATTATTCTCCCACATCATCTTGGTGGCTTGACATTACATCAAGCAAGATTTCATGTTTTTATGATCATTTTTAATTTTTTTGGAATTAAAATGCCATGGCACTCCATGCATGTGTCCATCCGTGAGACCAATATGTTTGAAAATTCGCTCTAATTTACTACATATGGAATTAACAAGCAAACAAGTACACAAATATGATTTCTCAAACCGTTATGGTTAGCCGTTGCATGAAGATGTTGTTCAAATTTGAATTATGGTCATTAAATGGCTAGAAAATCACTTAAATGTCTTTAAAAGGTCAAATGACCCCTAAAAGTTTCCAAATTTTGACATGACAGTTGTATTAGTGCATGTTAAATGTAGACAAAAATTTGAAGGCCGTAAGAGGAAGCTATCTCCCATTCGTCATCAAACATGCATTGTTCCCTCTCGGAACCATGAGCCTTCTAGTGAGTTGCTCCGGTCTGTGAGGGGGTGTGTCCAAACTTTCATCAAACAGGCCAATTTTTTACCACATCATCTTGGTGGCATTACATTACATCAAGCAAGGTTTCATGTTTTTAGATCATTTTTATTTTTTTGGAATTAAAATGCCATGGCACTCCATGCATGTGTCCATGCCGTGAGACCAATATGTTTGAAAATACCTTCTAATTTACTACACATGGAATTAACTCGCACACAAGTACACAATTATGATTTTTCAAACCGTTATGGTTAGCCGTTGCATGTAGATGTAGTTCAAATTTGAATTACGGTCATTATAAGGCTAGAAAATCACTAAAATGTCTTTAAAAGGTCAAATGACCCCTGAAATTTTCCAAATTTTGACATGACAGTTGTATTAGTGCACGTTAAATGTAGAATAAAATTTGAAGGCCGTAAGAGGAAGCTATCTCCCGTTCGTCATCAAACATGCATTGCTCCCTCTCATAACCACGAGCCTTCTAGTGAGTTGGTCCGGTTTGTGAGGGGGTGTGTCCAAACTTTCGTCAAGCAGGCCAATTTTTTTACCACATCATCTTGGTGGCATGACATTACATCAAGCAAGGTTTCATGTTTTTCTAATCATTTTTGAATTTTTTGGAATTAAAATGCCATGGCACACCATGTATGTGTCCATGTTGTGAGACCAATATATTTGAAAATTCCTTCTAATTTACTGCACATGGAATTAACTCACACACAAGTACACAAATATGATTTTTCAACCCGTTATGGTTAGCCGTTGCATGTAGATGTAGTTAAAATTTGAATTACGGTCATTAAATGGCTAGAAAATCACTTAAATATCTTTAAAATGTGAGATGGCCGTTCAAATTTTCCAAATTTTCACATGATAGTTGTATTAGTGCACGTTAAATGTAGAAAAAAATTGTAGGCCATAAGAGGAAGCTATCTCTCGTTCGTCATCAAACATGCATTGCTCCGTCTCGGAACCACGAGCCTTCTAGTGAGTTGCTCCGGTTCGTGAGGAGGTGTGTCTAAACTTTCGTCGAACAGGCCATTTTTTTACCACATCATCTTGGTGGCATGACATTACATCTAGCAAGGTTTCATGTTTTTTCTGATAATTTTTTAATTTTTTGGAATTAAAATGCCATGGCATTCCATGTGTGGCCATGCCGTGAGTCCAATATGTTTGAAAATTCCTTATAATTTACTACACATGGAATTAACTCGCACACGAGTACACAAATAAGATTTTTTTTTCAAACCGTTATGCTTAGCCGTTGCGTGTAGATGTAGTTCGAATTTGAATTACAATCACTTAAATGGCTAGAAAATCACTTACATGTCTTTAAAAGGTCAAATGAACCTTGAAATTTTCCAAATTTTCACATGACAATTGTATTAGTTCATGTTAAATGTAGAATAACATTTGAAGGCCATAAGAGGAAGCTATCTCCCGTTCGTCATCAAACATGCATTGTTCCTTCTCGAAACCCCGAGCCTTCTAGTGAGTTGCTCCGGTTTGTGAGGGGTGGTGTCCAAACTTTCGTCAAACAGGCCAATTTTCCTACCACATCATCTTGGTGGCTTGACATTACATCAAGCAAGGTTTCATGTTTTTATGATCATTTTTATTTTATTTTTGGAATTAAAATGCCATGGCACTTCATGCATGTGTCCATCTGTGAGACCAATATGTTTGAAAATTCCCTCTAATTTACTACATATGGAATTAACTAGCAAACAAGTACACAAATATGATTTTTCAAACCGTTATGGTTAGCCGTTGCATGTAGATGTACTTCAAATTTGAATTACGGTCTTTCAATGGCTAGAAAATCACTTAAATGTCTTTAAAAGGTCAAATGACCCCTGAATTTTTCCAAATTTTCACATGACAGTTGTATTAGTGCACGTTAAATGTAGAAAAAAAGTTGAAGGCCGTAAGAGGAAGCTATCTCCCATTCGTTATCAAACATGCATTGATACCTCTCGGAACCACGAGCCTTCTAGTGAGTTGCTCCGGTTTGTGAGCGGGGTGAGTCCAAACTTTCCTCAAACAGACCAATTTTTTTACCACATCATCTTTGTGGCATTACATTACATCAAGCAAGGTTTCATGTTTTTCTAATCATTTTTTATTTTTGGAATTAAAATGCCATGGCACTCCATGCATGTGTCCATGCCGTGAGACCAATATGTTTGAAAATACCTTCTAATTTACTGCACATGGAATTAACTCGCACACAAGTACACAATTATGATTTTTCAAACCGTTATGGTTAGCCGTTGCATGTAGATGTAGTTCAAATTTGAATTACAGTCATTATAAGGCTAGAAAATCACTAAAATGTCTTTAAAAGGTCAAATGACCCCTGAAATTTTCCAAATTTTCACATGACTGTTGTATTAGTGCACGTTAAATGTAGAATAAAATTTGAAGGCCGTAAGAGGAAGCTATCTCCCGTTCGTCATCAAACATGCATTGCTCCCTCTCGTAACCACGAGCCTTCTAGTGAGTTGGTCCGGTTTGTGAGGGGGTGTGTCCAAACTTTCGTAGGGCAGGCCAATTTTTTTACCACATCATCTTGGTGGCATGACATTACATCAAGCAAGGTTTCATGTTTTTCTAATCATTTTTGAATTATTTGGAATTAAAATGCCATGGCACACCATGCATGTGTCCATGTTGTGAGACCAATATGTTTGAAAACTCCTTCTAATTTACTGCACATGGAATTAACTCACACACAAGTACACAAATATGATATTTCAACCCGTTATGGTTAGCCGTTGCATGTAGATGTAGTTAAAATTTGAATTACGGTCATTAAATGGCTAGAAAATCACTTAAATATCTTTAAAATGTCAGATGGCCCTTCAAATTTTCCAAATTTTCACATGATAGTTGTATTACTGCACGTTAAATGTAGAAAAAAATTGTAGGCCCTAAGAGGAAGCTATCTCTCGTTCGTCATCAAACATGCATTGTTCCCTCTCGGAACCACGAGCCTTCTAGTGAGTTGCTCCGGTTTGTGAGGAGGTGTGTCTAAACTTTCGTCGAACATGCCATTTTTTTACCACATCATCTTGGTGGCATGACATTACATCTAGCAAGGTTTCATGTTTTTCTGATAATTTTTTAATTTTTTGGAACTAAAATGCCATGGCATTCCATGCATGTGTCCATGCCGTGAGACCAATATGTTTGAAAATTCCGTATAATTTACTACACATGGAATTAACTCGCACACAAGTACACAGATTATGATTTTTTTTCAAACCGTTATGGTTAGCCGTTGCGTGTAGATGTAGTTCAAATTTGAATTACAATCAATTAAATGGCTAGAAAATCACTTAAATGTCTTTAAAAGGTCAAATGAACCTTGAAATTTTCCAAATTTTCACATGACAATTGTATTAGTGCATTTTAAATGTAGAATAACATTTGAAGGCCATAAGAGAAGCTATCTCCCGTTCGTCAACAAACATGCATTGTTCCTTCTCGAAACCACGAGCCTTCTAGTGAGTTCCTCCGGTTTGTGAAGGGGGGTGTCCAAACTTTCGTCAAACAGGCCAATTTTCCTACCACATCATCTTGGTGGCTTGACATTACATCAAGCAAGGTTTCATGTTTTTATGATCATTTTTATTTTTTTTGGAATTAAAATGCCATGGCACTTCATGCATGTGTCCATCCGTGAAAATTCCCTCTAATTTACTACATATGGAATTAACTAGCAAACAAGTACACAAATATGATTTTTCAAACCATTATGGTTTGCCGTTGCATGTAGATGTACTTCAAATTGGAATTACGGTCTTTCAATGGCTAGAAAATCACTTAAATGTCTTTAAAAGGTCAAATGACCCCTGAATTTTTCCAAATTTTCACATGACAGTTGTATTGGTAGTGCATGTTAAATGTAGAAAAAAAGTTGAAGGCCGTAAGAGGAAGCTATCTCCCATTCGTTATCAAACATGCATTGATACCTCTCGGAACCACGAGCCTTCTAGTGAGTTGCTCCGGTTTGTGAGCGGGGTGAGTCCAAACTTTCCTCAAACAGACCAATTTTTTTACCACATCATCTTTGTGGCATTACATTACATCAAGCAAGGTTTCATGTTTTTATGATCATTTTTTATTTTTGGAATTAAAATGCCATGGCACTCCATCCATCTGTCCATGCCGTGAGAACAATATGTTTGAAAATTCCTTCTAATTTACTGCACATGGAATTAACTCGCACACAAGTAGACAATTATGATTTTCCAAACCGTTGTGGTTAGCCGTTGCATGTAGATGTAGTTCAAATTTGAATTACAATCAATTAAATAGCTAGAAAATCACTTAAATGTCCTCAAAGGGTCAAATGAACCTTGAAATTTTCCAAATTTTCACATGACAATTGTATTAGTGAATGTTAAATGTAGAAAAACATTTGAAGAGGAAGCTATCTCCCATTCGTCATCAAACATGCATTGTTACTACTCGGAACCACGAGCCTTCTAGTGAGTTGCTCCGATTTGTGAGGGGGGTGTCCAAACTTTCGTCAAACAGGCCAATTTTTGTACCACATCATCTTGGTGGCTTGACATTACATCAAGCAAGGTTTAATGTTTTTATGATCATTTTTAATTTTTTGGAATTAAAATGCCATGGCGCTCCATGCATGTGTCCATGCCGTGAGACCAATATGTTTGAAAATTTCCTCTAATTTACTACAAATGGAATTAACTCGCAAACAAGTACACAAATATGATTTTTCAAACCGTTATGTTTAGCCTTTGCATGTAGATGTACTTTAAATTTGAATTACAGTCACTAAATGGCTAGAAAATCACTTAAATGTCTTTAAAAGGTCAAATGACCCCTGAAATTTTCCAAATTTTCACATGACAGTTGTATTAGTGCACGTTAATGTAGAAAAAAGTTGAAGGCCGTAAGTGGAAGCTATCTCCCATTCGTCGTCAAACATGCATTGCTACCTCTCGGAACCACGAGCCTTCTAGTGAGTTGCTCCGGTTTGTGAGTGGGGTGAGTCCAAACTTTCCTCAAACAGGCCAATTTTTTTACCACATCATCTTGGTGGCATTACATTACATCAAGCAAGGTTTCATGTTTTTCTGATCATTTTGTAATTTTTTGTAATTAAAATGTGGCACTCCATGCATGTGTCCATGCCGTTAGACCAATATGTTTGAAAGTTCCTTCTAATATACTGTACATGGAATTAACTCACAAACAAGTACACAAATATGATTTTTGAAACCGTTATGGTTAGCCATTGCATGTAGATGTAGTTCAAATTTTAATCACGGCTATTAAATGGTTCGAAAAACACTTGAATGTCTTTAAAAGGTCAAATGACCCCGGAAATTTTCCAAATTTTCACATGACAGTTGTATTAGTGCATGTTAAATGTAGAAAAAAATTTGAAGGACGTAAGAGGAAGCTATCTCCCAGTCGTCATCAAACATGCATTGCTCCCTCTCGGAACCACGAGACTTCTAGTGAGTTGCTCCGGTTTGTGAGGGGGGTGTCCAAACTTTCCTCAAATAGGCCAATTTTTTTACCACATCATCTTGGTGGCATTACATTACATCAAGCAAGGTTTCATGTTTTTCTGATCATTTTTATTTTTTTGGAATTAAAATGCCATGGCACTCCATGCATGTGTCCATGCCGTGAGACCATTATGTTTGAAAATTCCTTCTAAATTACTGCACCTGGAATTAACTCGCACACAAGTAAACAATTTTGTTTTTTCAAACCGTTATGGTTAACCGTTGCATGTATACGTAGTTCAAATTTGAATTACGGTCAATAAATGGCTAGAAAATCACTTCAATATCTTTAAAAGGTCAAATAACGACTGAAAATTTCCAAATTTTCACATGATAGTTGTATTAGTGCAAGTTAAATGTAGAAAAAAAATTGAAGGCCGTAAGAGGAAGCTATCTCGCGTTGGTCATCAAACATGCATTGTTCCCTCTGGTTTGTGAGACGGGGGGCAAACTTTCGTCAAATAGGCCAATTTTTACCACATCATCTTGGTGGCATGACATTACATCAAGCAAGGTTTCATGTTTTTCTGATCATTTTTTAATTTTTTGGAATTAAAAGTGCCATGGCACTCCATGCATGTGTCCATGCCGTGAGACCAATATGTTTGAAAATTCCTTATAATTTACTACACATGGAATTAAATCGCACACAACTACACAAATATCATTTTTCAAACCGTTGTGGTTAGCCGTTACATGTAGATGTAGTTCAAATTAGAATTACAGTCATTAAATGGCTAAAAAATCACTTAAATGTCTTTAAAAGATCAAATGACCCCTGGAAATTTCCAAATTTTCAAATGATAGTTGTATTAGTGCACGTTAAATGTAGAAAAGAATTGAAGTCCGTAAGAGGAAGCTATCTCCCGTTCATCATCAAACATGCATTGTTCCCTCTCGGAACCACGAGCCTTCTAGTGAGTTGCTCCGGTTTGTGAGGGGGGTGTGTCCAAACTTTCCACTAGTAGAAAACAGGGCTTTGGTTGGGGCCTAGCCAGCCCATTAGTCCCGGTTCAGTCATGAACCGGGACCTATGGGGGCATACGTCCTGGTTTGTGCGCACAGGGGGCCGGCCGAGCCTCGTGGGGCATTGGTCCCGGTTCATCTAGGCCCGTTTGTCTCGGTTCTAGGCACGAACCGGGACCAATGGTCCTCTCTCCTAGCCCACAGCCATTGGTCCCAGTTCGTGGCTGGAACCGGGATAGCCTTTAGTCCCGGTTCCAGCCACGAACCAGGACCAATGAGATGGCTATATATACCCCCTCGCCGGCGAGCAGAGCACTCCACACTGCTCTATTTTTTTCTAGCCAGCAAGGGGAGAGCTTTGTGGTGCTCTAGCTCACCTCCTATGCACATGAGGTGTTCGATGAAATGCCCGAGCCACACTAGTTAAGATTTCTCCTCTCGAAGCTCGACCTCAAAGCTCCATTTTCCTAGAGATTTGTCTAGATTTAGCGGTCTGTCACATCCCGTCCCCATATTCTCCACCATTGATGGCCCGCGCCGATCTCGTCGCTGGCACCACCGTGGTGAGCCTCTTGTTCTTATCTTCTTTCTGAAAGAAAAAAATGCTTACTTTAGATAGATACTTGTCTAATTTTCTTACTTTTATTATTGCTTGTTATTATATAGTGCGATGGTTTTGGTATCGGCCCCCGTCGGCCCTTGTCCTGTCTATGGTTCATATGTGGTATATATTATCTTTTATTACTATTTGGTTCATTTACTGTTTATGACAATTATGCCGACCAACGTGACATAGATTTTATTTATCCAACCGATCCTACTGTCGAGAGGTTAAATTTAGTTGAAGAAGAAAACAATTACTTGAAGGAAAAAATTAAAAAAATTGAGGAGGAGAAGATGATATTCGAGTTGCATGTTGCAGATGTCGTCGATGATCACAAGATCAAGCTGGACGCAATGCATTTGAAGATTAGAAAGATTAGAAAATATGCCATTCATACCGAGGCTTGGTATCATTATGCCCTTGGATCAATTGTTACCTTGGCTGCGATTATAATCGCATTTGTTGTTGCATTGAAATGTTTTACGTAATTTCAATGTATGGTTTAATTAGATGCTCTGGAGAGCTATATGTTGTTCAATGAGAACTATGTATGTACTTTGCTTTTAATGTGATGATGAACTTCTATTAATTTGGTCACTTATCTATCCATGATGCTTTTAATGGTTTTTAACACACTTAATTATATATAATGCACGCATATGAACCGGCAATGGATGTATGGTGACAGACACACCTCCGAGTATGTTAAGGGCGTGCATAATTTTCTCGAAGTGGTTGAGGCAAACAAGCAGAATGGTTTTATGTGCTGTCCATGCCCTATATGTGGGAATACAAAGTCTTATTCCGACCGGAAAATCCTACACAACCACCTGCTTTATAAGGGTTTCATGCCACACTATAATGTTTGGACCAGGCACGGATAAATAGGGGTTATGATGGAAGACAGCGAAGAATAAGAGGACGATGACAACTATGTGCCCCCGGAATACGGTGATGCTGCAACGGGGGAAGCTGCTGAACATTAAGAGGAACCAGACGATATTGTGCCCGATGATGATCTCCGCCGGGTCATTGTTGATGCAAGGAGACAGTGCAAAAGTCAAAAGGAGAAGCTGAAGTTCGGTCACATGTTAGAGGATCACAAAGAAGGGCTGTACCCCAATTGCGAAGATGGCAACACAAAGCTCGGTACCGTACTGGAATTGCTGAAGTGGAAGGCAGAGAATGTTGTGCCTGACAAAGGATTTGAGAAGCAACTGAAAATATTGAAGAAGAAGCTTCCAAAGGATAACGAATTGCCCGACAGTACGTACGCAGCAAAGAAGGTCATATGCCCTCTACGATTGGAGGTGCAGAAGATACATGCATTCCGTAATGACTGCATCCTCTACCGCGGTTCGTACGAGGATTTGAACGCATGCCCGGTATGCGGTTCATTGCGGTATAAGATTAGAAAAGATAACCTTGGTGATGTTCACGGCGAGCCCCCCAGGAAGCGGGTTCCTGCGAAGGTGATGTGGTATGCTCCTATAATACCACGGTTGAAACGTCTGTTCAGAAACGAAGAGCATGACAAGTTGATGCGATGGCACACAAAGGACCATAAGAAAGACGGGAAGTTGAGAGCACCCGCTGACGGGTCGCAGTGGAGGAAAATCGAGAGAAAGTACCGGGCTGAGTTTGCAGGTGACCAAAGGAATGTATGGTTTGGTTTAAGCACGGATGGTATTAATCCTTTCGGGGAGTAGAGCAGCAATCACATCACCTAGCCTGTGACTCTATGTATGTATAACCTTCCTCCTTGGATGTGCATGAAGCAGAAGTTCATTATGATGCCAGTTCTCATCCAAGGCCCTAAGCAACCCGGCAAAAACATTGATGTGTACCTAAGGCAATTAGTTGAAGAAATTTTACAGTTGTGGAATGGAAACGGCGTACGTGTGTGGGATGAGCACAAACATGAGGAATTTAACCTGCACACGTTGCTGTTTGTAATCATCACCGATTGGCCTGGTCTCAGTAGCCTTTCAGGATAGAAAAAAAAGGGATACTACGCATGCACGCACTGTTTAGCCGACACCGAAAGTATATACCTTGACAAATGCAGGAAGAATGTGTACGTGGGACATCGTCGATTTCTTCTGACCAACCATCAATGTCGAAAGAAAGCCAAGCGTTTCAAAGGCGAGGCAGATCACCGGAAGTAGCCCGCCATGCGTACCGGTGATCACGTACTTGCTATGGTCAATGATTTACAAATAATCTTTGGAAAGGGTCTCGGCGGACTATCTGTTCCGAATGACGCTGAGGGACGCACTGGAAGAAGAAATCTATATTTTGCGACCTACCCTACTGGAAAGACCTAGAGGTCCGCTCTTCAATCGACGTGATGCACGTGACGAAGAACCTTTGTGTGAACCTGCTAGGCTTCTTGGGCGTGTATGGGAAGACAAAAGATACACCGGAGGCATGGGAGAACCTGCAACGTTTGCATGAAAAAGACGACATGCCTCCAAAGCAGTATAAAGGTCCTGCCAGCTACGCTCTTACTAAAGAATAGAAGCAAATCTTCTTTGAATTCCTGCTCAGTATGAAGGTCCCGTCTAGCTTCTCGTCGAATATAAAGGGAATAATAAATATGCTAGACAAAAAGTTCCAGAACCTTAAGTCTCATGACTGCCACGTGATTATGACGCAACTGCTGCCGGTTGCATTAAGGGGGCTTCTACCGGAAAACGTCTGATTAGCCATTGTGAAGCTATGTCCATTCCTCAATGCACTCTCTCAGAAGGTGACAGATCCAGAAATCTATACCTACTAACAAAACAAGGTGCGTTTCGCCAATTTTCTCATCCGTTCACCGCCGAATTTTTTATATATCCGAGGTGGTGCTAAATTTTTGTGGTCCAGCTGCTAGAAAAGAAAACAAAAGAGTTTTGTCCAGAATTTCGTACATGGGCCGCACACTCTAAGGCCCAGAAAAGCTCCACATTTATATCCTTTGCACGCTGCTGGAGAACCTTATTTGTCGCACAGAGCCACATATAATTGGCGCTTCCCATCTGTCGCCCAATGTTGGGCCAGCCCATTTCCCTTTTTCTGGTTTTTTTTTCTATTTTTCAATTTTCCCCTCCAAGATATATTTTTATTTTTCATAAATTTATTTTTTATTTTTCCCAAATATCGTTTCTTGTAATAATTTTCATTAAATCTTAGAATTTCAAAAATATTTCCCATTTTCAAAATTATTTGGAACTTTAAATTTATACTTTCGTTCAATTTTTTCTCGAAATTCAAAAAATATTCGCATTTTTGAAAAAATCCAAACTTTTTTGAGACTTACCAAATAAATTTCATTTTAAAAATAATAGTAATTCGGCAAAAAAAATTTAAGTATTCACAAATTCAGAATCATGTTCGTGATAAAAAAACACATTTTTCAAAAAGGTTTTGAAAGTTCAAAACTCGTTTACATTTAAAAAAATGTTTCACAAATTCGAAAAATGTCCATTTCTCCATGTTAAAAATGGTCTTGTTTTCAAAAAAAAATTGTGAATTTGAAAAAACTTCCTATTTCATTTCTTTTACCTTTTCTAGAAATTAACGCCTTTTCTAAATTAAATGCTCATATTAAAAAAAATCAGGAGGTCACAACAACCTCGACAAGGAGGTGGACCTGAAGGGAAAAAAAGGCACGAGTTGGGTAGTGGCCGTCACTCGGACCAACCCCACTACTATAAACATCTCGCAGACAAAACATGACGCATGAGAACACCACAGCTCTCCGCTCTATCGCGCCACTGTTGTGGAGAACGTTTTGATGGACACATCAATTATCCCTCCCAATGCTTTTCGCAAAAAATGTCTCCCGTTGCAACGCACGGGCATATGTGCTAGTCATACCAAGGCTAAGGAGTGATGTGGCGCATTGTCTTGTCAGTTTCGAGCTGGTGTTCCCACCATCCTTCTTCAATATCATGACGCACGTCCTAGTTCATCTACTCGACGAGATTGTCATTCTGGGCCCCATATTTCTACACAATATGTTCCCCTTTGAGAGGTTCATGGGAGTCCTAAAGAAATATGTCCTTAACCACGCTTGGCCAGAAGGAAGCATCTCCATGAACCATCAAACAGAGGATGTCATTGGGTTTTGTGTTGACTTCATTCCCGACCTTAAGAAGATTGGTCTCCCTAAATAGCGGTATGATGGGAGACTGACTGGAAAAGGCACGCTTGGAGGGGACTCAATAATATGCAGGGACGGGCATTCTTGGTCTCAAGCACACTACACAATTCTACAGAACTCTACCTCGGTGACCCCGTATGTCAATGAACAAAAGAACAGTCTGCGCTCCAAACACCCAGAGCAGAGTGACGACTCGATTACATGTGAACACATCAGGACATTTGGCAGTTGGTTGGAAACACGTCTCATAGGTGACAGCACTGTTTGTGATGAGTTATACTCGTTGTCCAGGGGACCATCTTCGACTGTATTGACTTACAAAGGATACGAGATAAATGAGAATACATTTTACACGATCGCCCAAGATCAAAAGAGCACCAACCAAAACAGCGGTGTCTGCTTTGATGCGGCAACAAAGAGGGGAAAGGACACATATTATGGTTACATAGTGGACATATGGGAACTTGACTACGGACATGATTTTAAGGTCCCTTTGTTTAAGTGCAAATGGGTCAATCTGTCAGGAGGCGGGGTACAGGTAGACCCACAGTACGGAATGACAACAGTGGATCTGAACAATCTTGGGTACACAGACGAACCGTTTGTCCTAGCCAATGATGTGGCGCATGTTTTCTATGTGAAGGACATGACTACCAAATCGTGAAAAAGAAAAGATAAGGAAGAGAACACATCATACGATGAGCCACAGTGGCACATAGTTCTTTCAGAAAAAGGATACACGGTGGGAGTGGAGGGCAAGACAGACATGTCCGAAGATTATGAAAAGTTTCATGAAATTCCTCCCTTCAAAGTCAAGGCTGACCCAAGCACCCTGATAAACGATGAAAATTATCCATGGTTACGGCGCAATAAGCAAAGGACACAAGCGAAGAAAAAGTGAAGACTTTCTCTCCACAACTATTTTGATGATGCCTTTTATCTAGAATATCACTGTAGTTACATGTGAAGAAATGAAATGCCTGTTGTAACGGACGAGTTTCCGTATGAAACCCTGATACCTCGAAACAGATTGTCCGTTTTGTACACGAAGTGCATCCAGTTTTTGCCATAACCCTCTCAACTTTTTAGCACATGCTATGTCGGTGAAATGATGATGCCATGCCAACTTTCAACCTTTTGATAGTTCATTTGAAATGCTTTTCAATTTCAGGGTCATATAGCTCAAAAAAATCTTTAAATGCATGAAAAATAACAAATGAAGTCAGAAAGGGTTGAAAATAGATGATGTGGCTTTGAATGGTGCATTTCGAACACCCAAAAATTCTAGAGTTCAAATAAGTTAAAAAAATGAAATCCCTTTGTAACAGATGAGTTTTCGTCCGAAACCCTTATACTTCGAAAGAGATTGTCCGTTTTGTACACGAAGTGCATCCAGTTTTGCCGTAACCCTCTCAAGTTTTTAGCACATGCTATGTGGGTGGAATGATGATACCATGCCAACTTTCAACCTTTTCAGAGTTCATTTGAAATGCTTTTCAATTTCAGGGTCTTATATCTCAAAAAATCAGTAAATGCATGAAAAATAACAAATGAAGTTAGAAAGGGTTGAAAATTGATGATGTGGCTTTGAATGGTGCATTTTAAACACACAAAAAGTCTAGAGTTCAAATAAGTTCAAAAAAAGAAATCCCTTTGTAACAGATGAGTTTCGTCCGAAACCCTGATACTTCAAAAGAGATTGTCCATTCTGTACACGAAGTGCATCCAGTTTTTGCCGTAACCCTCTCACCATTTTAGTACATGCTATGTGGGTGAAATGATGATGCCATGCCAACTTTCAACCTTTTCAGAGTTCATTTGAAATGCTTTTCAATTTTAGGGTCATATAGCTCAAAAAATCAGTAAATGCATGAATAATAACAAATGAAGCATGAAAGGGTTGAAAATTGGTGATGTGGATTTGAATTGTGCATTTTGAACACACAAACATTCTGGAGTTCAAATAAGTTCAAAAAAATGAAATATATTTGTAACAGATGAGTTTTCGTCCGAAACCCTAATACTTCGAAAGAGATTGTGCTACCTCTTGAGCACTGTGTTGGTTTTCCCTTGAAGAGGAAAGGGTGATGCAGCAAAGTAGCGTAAGTATTTCCCTCAGTTTTTGAGAACTAAGGTATCAATACAGTAGGAGGCTACGCGCGAGTCCCTCGTACCTTACGGAAAACAAATAAATCCTCGCAACCAACGCGATAAGTGGTTGCCAATCCCTTCACGGTCACTTACGAGAGTGAGATCTGATAGATATGATAGGATAATATTTTTGGTATTTTTATGATAAAGATGCAAAGTACAATAAAAGCAAAGTAAAAAGCAAAGGAAATTAACTAAGTATTGGAAGATTAATACGATGAAGATAGACCCCGGGGCCATAGATTTCACTAGTGGCTTCTCTCATGAGCATAAGTGCTTTACCGTGGGTGAACGAATTACTGTTGAGCAATTTATAGAATTGAGCATAGTTATGAGAATATCTAGGTATGATCATGTATATAGGCATCACGTCCGAGACAAGTAGACCGACTCCTGCCTGCATCTACTACTATTACTCCACTCATCGACCGCTATCCAGCATGCATCTAGAGTATTAAGTTCATGAAAATAGAGTAACGCCTTAAGCAAGATGACATGATGTAGAGGGCTAAATTCATGCAATATGATAAAAAAAACCCCATCTTGATATCCTCGATGGCAACAATACAATCCGTGCCTTGCTGCCCCTACGGTCACTGGGAAAGGTCACCGCAAGATTGAACCCAAAGCTAAGCACTTCTCCCATTACAAGAAAGATCAATCTAGTAGGCCAAACCAAACTGATAATCTGAAGAGACTTGCAAAGATAACCAATCATACATCAAAGAATTCAGAGAAGGTTCAAATATTGTTCATAGATAATCTTGATCATAAACCCACAATTCATCGGTCTCAACAAACACACCGCAAAAAGAAGATTACATCGAATAGATCTCGAGAGGGGGAGAACATTGTATTGAGATCCAAAAAGAGAGAAGAAGCCATCTAGCTACTAACTATGGACCCGAAGGTCTGAAGTAAACTACTCACACTTCATCGGAGAGGCTATGGTGTTGATGTAGAAGCCCTCCGTGATGGATGCCCTCTCCGGCGGAGCTCCGAAAGAGGCCCCAAGATGGGATCTCGTGGGTACAGAAGGTTGCGGTGGTGGAATTAGGTTTGTGGCTCCGTATCTGATCATTTGAGGGTACGCAGGTATATATCTGAGGAAGGAGTACGCCGGTGGAGCAACAGGGGGCCCATGAGGGTGGAGGGCGCGCCCTGTGGGGTAGGCGCACCCCCCTACCTCCAAGTCTCCCGGATCATAATCTTTCTAAAAATCACGTTCCCGAAGGTTTCATTCCGTTTGGACTCCGTTTGATATTCTTTTTTTGCGAAACTCTGAAATAGGCAAAAAACAACAATTTTGGGCTGGGCCTCCGGTTAATAGGTTAGTCCCAAAAATAATATAAAAGTGAATAATGAAGCCCAATAATGTCCAAAATAGTAGATAATATAGCATGGAGCAATCAAAAATTATAGATACGTTGGAGACGTATCAAGCATCCCCAAGCTTAATTCCTGCTCGTCCTCGAGTAGGTAAATGATAAAAACAGAATTTTTGATGCGGAGTGCTATTTAGCATAATTTCAATGTAATTCTTCTTAATTGTGGTATGAATATTCAGATCCCAAAGATTCAAGACAAAAGTTTAATATTAACATAAAAATAAGGAAAGTGAGCCTAGCTCACTTGGCTAGTGGAGTGGATGTACAACCCAGCCACCCAGGTTCAAGTCCTCACGGGTGCGAATTTGGGTTCTTATTATTTAAAAAAACTCGCTGTGGGGGGCTTCCCCTACCGCTTTCCTTTCCAAAAAAAAATATTAACATAAAAATAATAATACTTCAAGCATACTAACAAAGCAATCATGTCTTCTCAAAATAACATGGCCAAAGAAAGTTATCCCTACAAAATCATATTGTCTGGCTATGCTCTATCTTCACCACACAAAGTATTTAAATCATGCACAACCCTGATGACAAGCCAAGCAATTGTTTCATACTTTTGACATTTTCAAAACTTTTTCAATCTTCACGCAATACATGAGCGTGAGCCATGGACATAACACTATATGTGGAATAGAATGGTGGTTGTGGAGAACACAAAAAGGGAGAAGATAGTCTCACATCAACTAGGCGTATCAACGGGCTATGGAGATGCCCATCAATAGATATCAATGTGAGTGAGTAAGGATTGCCATGCAACGGATGCACTAGAGCTATAAGTATATGAAAGCTCAACAAATGAAACTAAGTGGGTGTGCATCCAACTCGCTTGCTCACGAAGACCGAGGGCATTTTGAGGAAGCCCATCATTGGAATATGCAAGCCAAGTTCTATAATGAAAAATTCCCACTAGTATATGAAAGTGACAAAATGAGAGACTCTCTATGATGAAGATCATGGTGCTACTTTGAAGCACAAGTGTGGTAAAAGGATAGTAACATTGTCCCTTCTCTCTTTTTCTCTCATTTTTTTTATTTGGGCCTTTTCTCCTTTTTTATGGCCTCTTTTTTTTATTTATTTACTTTTCGTCCGGAGTCTCATCCCGACTTGTGGGGGAATCATCACTAGTAGAAAATAGGGCTTTGGTCACAGGGCAATATTCACATTAGTCCTGGTTCAGTCACGAACCGGGACTAATGTGAGCATTGGTCCCGGTTCGTGCGGCTAAGGCATTAGTCCCGGTTGGTTCCACGAACCGGGACTAATGGGTGTGATGCCCATTAGTACCTGTTGGTGGCACCAACCGGGACTAAAGGTTAGACCTTTAGTCCCGGTTGGTGCCACCAAGCGGTACTAATGGGCTTTGAGGCATTAGTACCGGTT
>NC_057808.1:526322552-526326905 GCF_018294505.1 Triticum aestivum | reverse complement strand
GCGTGGACCGCCTTTTCAGTTTTAGAAAAAACAAAAGAAAATGATGGAAATGTCAAAAAAATAAAATAAAATAAGTTTCCCATGTGATATGTGGTCTAGTTGTTGGGAAAATTTACAAATATGAATTTCGACTTTATTTGCAAACTTACTAGTGGCGCACCATTTGCTAGGTGCGCCGCTAGCAGTGGTCAAATCTGGTCAAACTGTGGTCAAACAATGGTCAAACTAATTATTCTAGAATATTAGTGTTACTAAATAATTATTTCAGTTTTTTTGAATTTTGGTCAAATCTGCTCAAACTGTGGTCAAACGGTGGTCAAATAATGGTCAAACTAATTATTCAAGAAATATTAGTGTTACTAAATAATTATGGTTTTTTAAAACAATAATTTCAAACTCAAACAGTGAAATGTGTCACTTCATGCTCAAGCTAAATTCCTGAGGGTTAATAGGATTGACATCTTACTATTGTCAGGAAAACAACAAGTGCAGACTTGGAAACCAGGGAGAACAGAACCCGGAAGTTAAGCGTGCTCAGGCTGGAGTAGTGAGAGGATGGGTGACCGTCCGGGAAGTTAGATGATTTGGAATGATGAGGGGTGATTAGAGATTAGAGGATAAATTGAGCAGTGATGAGGGGTGGTGATTAGAGGTTAAAATAATTCAGAAATTTGAAAATAAAAAAATTTCAAAAAAAAATTTCAAAAAAAAAATCATAAAATTTCCTTTAGTCCCGGTTGGTGTTACCAACCGGGACTAAAGGTGGAGCTCCATGTGGCCGCGGCCTTTAGTCCCGGTTCGTGTAAGAACCGGGACTAAAGGGGGGAGGTATTAGTAACGACCCTTTAGTCCCGGTTCGAAAACCGGGACTAAAGGGCCTTACCAACCGGGCCAAAAGCCCCTTTTTCTACTAGTGCATAGTCTCCATCATCCTTTTCCTCACTTGGGACAATGCTCTACAAATGATGATCATCACACTTTTATTTTCTTACAACTCAACAATTACAACTCGATACTTAGAACAAAATATGACTCTATATGAATGCCTCCAGCGGTGTACCGGGATATGCAACGAATCAAGAGTGACATGTATGAAAGAATTATGAACGGTGGCTTCACCAAAAATACGATGTCAACGACATGATCATGCAAAGCAATATGACAATGATGGAGTGTGTCATAATAAATGGAACGGTGGAAAGTTGCATGGCAATATATCTCGGAATGGCTATGGAAATGCCATGATAGGTAGGTATGGTGGCTGTTTTGAGGAAGGTTTATGGTGGGTGTATGATACCAGCGAAAAGTGCGCGGTATTAGAGAGGTTAGCAACGGTGGGAGAAAGAAGAGTGCGTATAATCCATTGACTCAACATTAGTCATAAAGAACTCATATACTTATTGCAAAAATCTACAAGTTATCAAAGAAAACTATTACGCGCATGCGCCTAGGGGGATAGATTGGTAGGAAAAGACCATCGCTCGTCCCCGACCGCCACTCATAAGGAAGACAATCAATAAATAAATCATGCTCCGACTTCATCACATAACGGTTCACCATGCGTGCATGCTACGGGCATCACAAACTTTAACACAAGTATTTCTCAAATTCACAACTACTCAACTAGCATGACTCTAATGTCACCATCTTCATGTCTCAAAACAATAATCAAGCATCAAACTTCTCATAGTATTCAACACACTCATAAGAATTCTTACAAATCTTGTATGCTTAGCATATTAGGATTATTTAAGCAAATTACCATGCTATTTAAGACTATCAAAATAATCTAGTGAAGCATGAGAGATCAATAGTTTCTATAAAACAAATCCACCACCGTGATCTAAAGGATATAAGTGAAGCACTAGAGCAAAACTATATAGCTCAAAAGATATAAGCGAAGCACATAGAGTATTCTAACAAATTCCAAATCATGTATGGCTCTCTCAAAAGGTGTGTACAGCAAGGATGATTGTGGTAAACTAAAAAGCAAAGACTCAAATCATACAAGACGCTCCAAGCAAAACACATATCATGTGGTGAATAAAAATATAGCTCCAAGTAAAGTTACCGATGGAAGTAGACGAAAGACGGGATGCCTTCCGGGGCATCCCCAAGCTTTGGCTTTATGGTGTGCTTAGATTATCTTGGGGGTGCCATGGGCATCCCCAAGCTTAGGCTCTTGCCACTCCTTGTTCCATAATCCATCAAAATCTTTCACCCAAAACATGAAAACTTCACAACACAAAACATAATAGAAAATCTCGTGAGCTCCGTTAGCGAAAGAAAACAAACGACCACTTCAAGGTACTGTAATGAACTCATTCTTTATTTATATTGGTGTTAAACCTACTATATTCCAACTTCTCTATAGTTTATAAACTATTTTACTAGCCATAGATTCATCAAAATAAGCAAACAACACACGAAAAACAGAATCTGTCAAAAACCGAACAGACTGTAGTAATCTGTAACTAACGCAAACTTCTGGAACTCCAAAACATCAGCCAAAATAGGAAGACCTGGACAATTTGTTTATTCCCAGAAGCAATTGGAATCACTATTTTATCACGTTCTGGTGATTTTTAACAATTATTTTCGTGAACAGAAAGTTTCTGGAAATTTCTGCAAGATCAAATAACTATCATCCAAGAAGATCCTACAGGTTTAACTTGGCACAAACACTAATTAAAACACAAAAACACATCTAACCAGTGGCTAGATCAAATATTTATTCCTAAACAGAAGTAAAAAGCAAAAAACTAAAAATAAAATTGGGTTGCCTCCCAACAAGCGCTATCGTTTAACGCCCCTAGCTAGACATAAAAGCAAGGATAGATCTAGGTATTGCCATCTTTGGTAGGCAATCCATAAGTGGCTCTCATGATAGATTCATATGGTAATTTTATTTCTTCCTAGGAAAGTGTTCCATAGCTTTCTTTAATGGAAATTGGAATCTAATATTCCCTTCCTTCATATCAATAATTCAGCAAGTATCCCTAGGATGAGCATCTCGGTTATTCGTTAATATAAACTGATTGAGTGAATTAAGTGGGTCAATCAAGTATCCAAATTCTAAAGAAAAATCATTATTGACGGTCCAAGACCATAGATATTGATAGATCGAACTTCCATTTATTTGTTGAATAGACGGTTGAACTGAGAATACCATAGCTATACTTAAGAGTAAAACACTAGGCAAAGCCCATATGCGACGAAGATTTTTTGTTGCTGTCGGAATAAGAATAAGGCCAAATCCCATTGACATAATAACTGGAAGTCGGAGAAGAGGGATTACCCATGCATATTGATATGTATGTTCCATAAGAAAAGAAATTGCATTTTTACTTCAATTTTTCTATAAATTTGTTTTCGATTCACCAAACCAATTCTTATCTCTTTCTGAAAGAATAAATAAAAAGAATAAGAAAAAATACTGAAATTCTTAATTTTTCCAAAATTTATCTCATTGAAATAATTAAAAATTAAGAAATGGGTTTAGTTGGTTAAATTAAAAAAGTTAATAAAATAACTTCGTTACCTAGTTATTTTATTAACTAAATAAAGATATTTATATAAAAAGTGGAATCATTTTACTTTCTATTCATAATTAATTTTTATATTTCTTTAAAACAAAGATGAAACAGCTCTCTTGTTCCATAATTAACTGATTGAGTGAATTCCAATGAAAACCTATGTTTATAAGAAATTATCGAATAGTCCTTACTTCATATAGAACAAAAATCCTAATGACTATAAATTACCTAAGTTTTAGAATGTCTTGTTTAAGAGACTCAGTATTTTTTGTTTTGATTGGAATTCCTTTCCTTTATAGTCAAACAAGACAATATAAAACTTAGGTAATTTATCCCCCATATATACCATTCTGAACTTAATTAACTATTTTCATTTTCCCTTCTTTTTATCCCCCCGTCTTATCTTATATGGGGGATATGATTCCATACCATATATCTATATATGGAGTATACTTGATATATAAATAGATATAAATAGATTTAAATGAGAAACCCTTCTATATATTCTATATTATTTAAAAACAAGTATAAAATATATAAAGAAAAAATGTTAAAAAATTATTGTTGTCTTATCCGCATTAGACAAAATGAAGTAAAAAATAATTCAAAATTTAAGTATCTTTTAGTATCTAAGTATAAATACTAATAAAAAGAAGAAAGAAGGATGGATTTGCAGCAATAGATGTCTTTCACATACAACTAGAAAAAAGTAATTTCCTTTTTGAATGGCAGTTGCAAAAAAACGTACTTCAATGTCAAAAAAGCGTATTCGTAAAAATATTTGGAAGAAAAAGACTTATTTTTCCATAGTACAATC
>NC_057808.1:526305052-526317552 GCF_018294505.1 Triticum aestivum | reverse complement strand
CATGGTCCTTGACCATGGACACGATGACTCAGAAGGATTTGACTCTGCAGAGTTTGTACTTTAACCACAGCCAACGGATTTCAGTAGTTACAGGGACTAGTTCCGTTTACGCTGTTTCGGAAGAAACACATCTAACCAGTACACACCCATTCAACATTCCGATGCCAGGAATCACCCTCGGCAACGTTCAAGAAAAACTTTGAGACGGGGAGGCTACAACCTCGCGTAGCATGGGATCAAATTTATATACGCGCGCTCTAAGGGGTGCCCCCCTCTCGGTCCCAACCGGAAACACCCATGCCCCCTGACCGGATAACTGGCTTTAATCCAGGGCCATGGAACCCTCATCCCGGCCCTCTATTTGGTGTGTACACGGAAAGAGGTTACCAACTTACTAAACCGTATTCTTTGTAGAAAACATGTGGCAGCACGAAAGGGGAAGAACAGTAACGTGGCTCAGTCCACGTTAATGTTGGAGTTTATCGGATGACGTAAGGCTGGCATGCTACAACAATACCACCTTACTGCCTTTCATGTCACCACATGACTAGGCCATCTCTCACCAGAGATCACAGTAACTTCGGAACACACGGATAGTTGCCTTACATGCGACGAGATACTCACCGATGCTCATATGCCATGCACAAACCATTCAAGCAAGCATGCAAAACACCTATCATATCAAAGGTTCAAACATGCTTGCCTAGTTCGGAGAAGTCAGAGTCTAGCTCGGCGAAGTTCGCCGCTCCGTCACCTCCTCCGGAACCTACGGTATAGCGAAACCGTACACTAACGTGAAAATCGTCGCGTGCACGCACGGCTGAGCTGAGGGGTAGGGGTGCACGCACGGGAGCAAATCGAGCTGGGTCCCATGGCGGGTCGAGGCGGCCGGAGTTGGGGAAGAAGGCTCCCTCGGGGCTCTTCCAGTGGCTTGGCGTGGTAATGGTGGAGTGCAGAGGTGGTGTGGGTTCGAGTTCGAGCTCGGGGCCTCTATTTATAGGCGATCCGAGGGGGTGGCCGTGAACGGGGTAGCTCCAGCGAGCGATTACGGCGAGGCAGGGGTTGGGCAGGGAGTTTAACTGGCCAGGCAACATCTGGGAGGTTCACTGGTGCCGTTCCCCCGCTAAACCTCGGTCGGGCTTGGCGTAATGCGCCGATCCTCGACGGGGCGGCCGCATGGGCACGGCGGCAGCAGAGAGTGCGCTCTGCGCCTAGCAGTCCACGACGAAGGATGGCAGCACGCACGGGCGAGTGAGTGGCCACGCGGCGGCCTCCGGTGGCTTGGGCGGCGCTGGGCGGCGCCGTCCACGCTGCGCCTCTCTCTGGCAGCCGCAAAGCCGCCGCTGCCATCGCTCACGGGTGGCGCACCTCCTCTTGCTCGTCGCCGACGCCCGCAAGCCTTCAGGAGATCATGCGGCGCATGCATAAGAAGGAGGGGACGGGGAGCAAGGCGCCACCGCGGTACTGGCGAGATCGATATCGGGCTCTGAAGAAAACGACAGCAGTTTCTGAAACTGTTAACTGAACTTTCTGAACATGATAGGAACAGTGCCAGTCAGGTGTTCGACGAAATGATTTGGCATGAAGACAAAAATTTCTGGAGCTGGGACTTGGTGAGGTGACCTCTCAATGCACCCGGAGGTTGCCAGAATTTTCTCAGATTTTTAGGGGGAGAATTCAAATGAATTTCATCAAATTTGGCAAATCTGGTCCAAACTTGCAGCAAGCACAATTTGAAATATTTGAAATGGAGACCAGTGGATCTTCATGGATCTTGGTTGAGGGTTCTAAGGACTAGCTAGGGAAATTGGTTTGGAGGCAGAACTCAAAGTAGAAAGGGTAGCTCCTTTGTAAATCTCCAAGAGCTAGAGTAGGAGGCAGAAATTATTTTTGAGAAGAAATAAATGGAAGTAAATTTATGGGGAGGTTCAAACTGCTGGATTTGAAGTATATCATGATCCAAAGATGGGGAAAGGCTTTTGGGAGGGGATTTCCACTTGGGTCATGGCAAGAGGGATTTTTTAAAGGGGGAAAAGATCACTCCCAATGCCATAGGACTATTTAAAAGATTTTCAAAAATATATATATTTTTTCCAAATGACAACATTTGGTATTGAGCCCACATAAGAAGGGAAAAACGTCCAAGACCAAAAATCAAGTCTTGGGTGAATCCAAACAAAACACTAGTCATAAAGGAAAAATTTTGAGAGGGGGATTTCCTTGGAAGAAAATTTTAAATAACACCCCTTAAATCAAATAAATGTTTGAAAAGGCCAAATAAAATTTTTTTGGGTGTCACAACACCTACCCCCTTAGGAAAAATCTCGTCCTCGAGATTTTAGCTGATCCTCAAATAGATGTGGGTACTCTGCCAGGAGAAAATCTTCTCTTTCCCATGTAGCTTTATCCTCGGTGTGATTGCTCCACTGAACCTTGAAATTTTTTATCTATTTCTGACGGGTCCTCCTTTCAGACTCTTCCAATATCTTTACTGGCCGCTCTCTGTAGGTGAGGTCTGGTTGCACATCAATGATCTCATGAGATACATGCTTTTCCGGGTTACTCACACATTTCCTCAATTGTGAAACGTGGAACACGTCATGGACGTCTGACAGCTCTTTGGGTAGGTCTAGCTGGTAGGCTACTATGCCTCTTCGTGCAACTATGCAGAAGGGTCCAATAAATCTCGGTGCTAGCTTCCCCTTAATTTTGAACCGTTGCAGGCCCCTCATAGGAGACACTCGAAGGTATACGTAATCACCGGGTTCAAAGCTAACCTCACGATGTTTTCGATCGTAATAGCTCTTTTGTCGGCTCTAAGCTGTCTTGAGTCTATCCCTGATCTGTTTAACTTTCTCCTCGGCCTCCTTGAGCATGTCTGGGCCGAAGATACGACTGTCACCTGTCTCTGACCAATTTAGTGGGGTACGACACCTCCGTCCGTACAATGCTTCAAAGGTTGCCATTTGTAAGCTGGCTTGGTAACTGTTGTTGTAAGCAAACTCAGCATATGGCAAACTTTCTTCCCAACTGGATCCATAGGTGAGCACACAGGCTCTCAGCATGTCCTCTAGGATTTGGTTCACGCGTTCCGTTTGTCCATCAGTCTGAGGGTGGTACGCTGTACTGAATGCTAGTTGCGTGCCTAGAGCTTGTTTTAAGTGATCCCAGAATTTAGAGAAAAATTGAGTGCCTCGGTCGGATATTATAGTCTTTGGGACTCCATGCAGACAAACTATACGGGAGAGATAAAGCTTAGCAAGCCTTTGAGTGGAGTAGGTCGTCTTCACGGGAATGAAATGTGCTACCTTGGTGAGCCTATCTGTGATGACCCATATGGCATCATTTCCGCGTTGCGATCGAGGTAGTCCGACGATGAAGTCCATTCCAATTTCATCCCATTTCCACTCAGGTATCCGGTTTGGCTGTAGCAGCCCTGCTGGCTTTTGATGCTCGGCTTTAATGCGCTGACATGAATCGCAACAAGCAATAAATGCGGCTATATCCCTCTTCATACCGTGCCACCAAAATCTTTCCTGAATGTCTTTGTACATTTTGGTTCCTCCAGGGTGGATTGAGTATGGAGCGGTGTGGCTTTCGGTTAGGATTTGCCGTTTGAGTTCCTCAATGTTTGGTACGCAAAGTCTGTCTCCGTACCATAATATTCCTTCATTGTCTGTGACGAACTCTGAAGCCTTGCCAAGGCTCATCTTTCTCTTTATACCCTCGATGCTGGGATGTCCCTGCTGAGCCTTCTTAATTTGTTCCATTAGGGTGGGATGTATCTCCAGATTTGATACGTTGCCCTCAGAGACTAACACCATGTTGAGTCTAGCGAACTCCTGCTGAAACTCAGGCCTCAAGTTCTGTGGACTGTCGTTTCCCGGGCTGGCGTTCCGACTAAGAGCATCTGCCACCACATTGGCCTTCCCTGGATGATAGTGGATGCCGACATCATAGTCCTTGACCAATTCCAACCAGCGTCGTTGGCATAAATTTAGCTCTGGTTGTGTGAAAATATATTTAACGCTCTTATGGTCCGTATATATTTCACAACGATTTCCCAGTAGAAAGTGCCTCCACTCCTTGAGTGCATGGATGACCGCTGCTAGCTCCAAGTCATGAGTTGGATAATTTTCCTCATGCTTCAGTAGTTGCCTGGAAGCATACGCGACAACTTTGCCATCTTGCATCAGTACGCATCCGAGGCCCTTCCGGGATGCGTCACAGTACACTTCAAAACTCTTGTGTATGTCTGGCACGGTCAAAACTAGTGCTGCGTTAGTTTCTTCTTGAGTTCTTGGAAGCTCTTCTCGCATGCTTCCGTCCATACAAACTTCTTGTCTTTCTTGAGCAACTGGGTCATTGGTTTTGCCACAGTGGAGAATCCTTCAATAAACCTCCGGTAATATCCAGCCATTCCAAGGAAACTCCGCACATCTGTCACGTTGGATGGTGGTTTCCAGTCAAGTATGGCTTTGACCTTTTCTGGGTCTACGGCCACGCCTTCTTTGGTTAATATATGGCCTAGAAAACCAACTTGTCTCAGCCAGAATTCACACTTGCTAAATTTGGCGTACAATTTATGTTTCCTTAATTCTCCCAAAACAATTCTGAGATGCTCAGCATGTTCTTCTGGTGTCCTTGAGTATACCAGAATATCATCAATGAATACCACAACAAATTTGTCCATGAATTTCATAAACACTTTGTTCATGAGGTGGACAAAATATGCGGGGGCGTTCGTCAGTCCAAACGGCATTACTGTGAACTCATATAATCCGTATCTGGAGGTGAATGCTGTCTTAGGGATATCTTCTGTCCGTACTTTCAATTGATGATATCCCGATCTTAAATCAATTTTTGAGAACAACTTGGCTTGTGCGAGCTGGTCAAACAAATCATTTATCCGTGGCATCGGATATTTGTTTTTGATGGTGACCATATTGAGAGCTCGATAGTCTATACACAATCTCAGTGTCCCATCCTTTTTCTTGGCGAATAATACTGGCGAACCCCAAGGTGAGGAGCTGGCTCGAATAAATCCTTTGTCCAGCAATTCCTTTATCTGCTTCTTCAATTCTACCAACTCTGAGGGTGCCATTCTATAAGGTTTCTTATAGATGGGAGCGGTGCCAGGTGCTAGTTCAATCTGAACTCTATCTCTTGGTCTGGTGGCATGCCTGGTAGTTCTTCAGGAAATACGTCAGGAAACTCGCACACCACTGGAACTTTTCTCAGTTCTGAAATGTCCACTTTGTTCAGCTTTGGTTGCCGTGACCATGGTCTCTCTTGAGCTGTAACCTTTATTGTCTTGCCGTGATGGTGAGTGAGAATCACGGTCCGATTGAAACAGTCAATAAATCCTTTGTTGGTGGTCAACCAGTCCATCCCTAGGATGACATCCAGTCCTTTATTTTCCAACATGATGAGATTAGCTTGAAACTTTAGTCCTTCGAACTCAATGATCACTCCTTGGCAGTAACTCTGAGCGATCTGCTTATTCCCGGGGGACTTGATGATCATAGATTTTTCCAAAGGAAGTATCGGAAAACCATGTTGCAAAACAAAACTCTTCGAAATGAACGAGTGAGAAGCTCCAGAATCAAACAAAACAGTGGCAGGTACTATGTCGACAGGGAACGTACCGAGTACGATGTCTGGGGCATTCTGGGCTTCTTCCGTGGTCACATGGTTCAGGTGACCCTTCCTGTGATTGTTGTTGGGATTGAAATTGTTGCGCTTGGGGGCTGGATTGTTCCCACCATTGTTCGGCTTGGGGGCCGAGTTCCTTGGTTTTGGGCACTGTTTGGCATAGTGCCCTTCTTCACCACAAGCATAGCAAGTGACCCCTGGACGGTACGTAAAGTCCTTGTCCCTCGAATGAAACTGTCTGGTTGGCCTTATAACAGTCGTCGTGGATTTTCTCGCTTCATTCCTCGGAACCTCAGTCTTGCTTCGATTGTTGCGAGCAAGAGTCGTCTTGTCCCTTTTCCGCTTACGAATATCCTCCAGACTGCGGCGTTCATTCTCCAAGGTAATGGCCTTGTCAACCAGAGTTTTGAAATCTGGGAAAGTGTGTACGACCAGTTGGCATCTTAATGCTGGCGCCAGGCCGTCCAGAAATTTTTCCATCCTTTTGTTCTCAGTCATATGTTCATCGTAGGCATAACGAGATAGCTGGGTAAACTGACCGTTGTATTCTGTCACTGACATGCCTCTTTGTTTGAGGTCATCAAATTCTCTTTTCTTGATTTTTATGATGCTCCTGGGGATGTGTGCCCCACGAAAGCCTTCCTTAAACTCTTCCCAGGTGAAGTTGTGTTCACTGGGATGCATGTGTAGGAAGTTTTCCCACCATGCTGCAGCTGCTCCAGTGAGGTAGTGGGGTGCATAAAGCACCTTCTCATGATCTGAACACTGCGCAATAATCAGCTTTCTTTTGATGTCTCGAAGCCAATCATCGGCTTCAAGCGGCCTATCAGTGTGAGCAAACGTTGGAGGGCGAGTCTTCTGTAATTCAGACAACTTGGAGTGTGGTTGGTATGGCTCACAGTGATTTCCCATATTGATGACGTGATTCATCATCTCTTGGTGCTGTTGCTGGCTTTGTTCGAAGAGGCGGCATACTTGAGATAAGCCTGCCTCGCTGTCCTGTTGAAAAGACTATCCCTGAGTGAAATTGTTGCTGGTCTGTGTTCCATAAACTTCTTCGGTTGGATTTGGCATGGAACGAGTCCACGGACGAGACATTTTCCACTCTGGGGTATTATGTTGCAAAAATCATAAGAAGAATTGAGTGGCTCAAGGAAAATCTTGCAAAGGCAAAAATTTAAAAGACCTCAAGTTTTTTCAAGAACAATAAACGATTTCGCACGGGAAGGACCGCTTAGCACATATCTTACACGCGACACGCAAACACACGATACATCACTCAGGATGTGCGTACACATTCCTGACATGTTATTTAGACTAGCACACTCCTCCAGAATGCAGCGCACACAACTACTACAAACTTAAGCACATAAAACATAACATACATGCAGGCACAACGCGCAGGCTACTAGGCGCACTCAGTCGGAGATGGTGAAGATGTCCTTTCCCTTGCCGAGGGTAAGACCCAGTGGTGCAGGAGACTCAACCTCCACCTCCTCCCTAGTAGGCTCCAGGCGTGTAGCACTGTGCTGAGATGAAGGCGCGGGAGCGACAGGCGGCAGTGCGGGTGCGGCAGGCGGTGCAGCTCTAACTGGAGTACGAGCGATGACTCGGTCGAACTCCTCAGTGGTAGGTAGACGGCGAGCAGTGGCCAAAATGGCAGGTGAATAAGACGCTGAGGACGAGACGAACGTCAGTGGCGGTGCCATGTGGAGAAGCTCCTTCCTGCTGGCAGGACCGCCCCGAACTAAGTCCATGCGGGCAGCCACAAGATCGTCCACGAGGTTTTCGAAAGATTCCGCCAGAGCTTTGAGTTACTCGACAAGCATCTCGATAGCTTCATCCCACTCTCCCCTATGGCAGGCGAATGCATAGTGACAAGTATATGGCACATGGCATGGGGGGTAGCGGTAGCGACGAGTCTTCATCATAGGAAGGATATCCAGAAGGCGAGCTATCGCCTCACGGGTGGCCATCTGCATGGCATGCCTCTCCGTAGGCATGGCCCTTCCCACAAAACGGAAGTGGCGAGACGCAGAACGCCCTCCCTTGAATTGCACCACGGCCTGGTGCATAGACACGTCGTCGCTGAGCTTGTGCTGATAAAGCGTGAACTCCGGATGAGTCGCTGGCCCGATCGCGAGCTTGGTGATGGAGACGAGGAGTTTGACAAACCCCTCGGGCACGCTAGTGAACACCCGAGTCTCGCAGACATTGCCAGCCATCTACAAAAGTAGGCAAAAGTTCTGAGTAGTCATGTCATAAATTTATGATGACCAACAGAAAATAGCTATATTTGCAAACTGCTGAAAAAGCACCAAAGACGCTAATAACTGATTAGCGATCGCACCTAGTGGCTTCCTACAGTCAGCCTGGCTCTGACACCAAGCTTGTCACGACCGGTTTTCCAATAAAAATATTTATTGAGAGACCAATCCCTTTTACGGACAGTAAAGAAGAATTCCTTCTCACTGGTAGACAATATCTTGATCACAGAAGAAAAACCAGGAGTACTAGATATAATACAAGGTTGAGCGGAGACTGCTCAACAATTTATTACAAGCACGCCAATAATACATAAAGGCGGATAGGGTGGCATAACTACTAACTCACGAAGAAAACAACGGTGGTGGATATATCACAGCGAAGTGGGTGACATGACTCCTGAATCTAACAACTCTTCGAGTGTCGGAGTGAGGCTCGAGGATTCTTATTGTGGGTGGCGGAAGCGAATAAGATACAAGTGACCAATATCCAGGATCGCACGGGACTGACTGGGACTCCTCTAGGCGTCGGACTCACTATCAAACTCTTCATCCATGAGATCGCCTTCGTCAACATCTGGACAAATCAACAAGCCAGGTGAGTACTATGAAAGTACTCGCAAGACAGTTCGGACATAAGATATAACAAATGTAAACATGATGCATATGAACAGATTAACAAGCGCACTCAGACAATGAGATAGCAATGCATGGAAAAATAAAGGGGAATCGGGCGGTAGTCCTCCCGAAATCCCAAAGTAATACTGAGGGCCAATCGAGTGTCGGAATAACTCCTCGAAAGGATACAAAAAGAATAACAATGCCGCAGTCGGGCGTCAAGGCGACACCACATAAAGGGCTTATAATACAATATAAATGACAGTGCGTGCCACAGTCGGACGTCTGAGCGACATCACATAAAGGGCTTATATCAAAAGTAAATAACAAGAGTGCCACAGTCGGACGTCTGAGCGACATCACATAAAGGGCTTATATCAAAAGTAAATAACGAGTGTGCCACAGTCGGACATCTGAGCGACATCACATAAAGGGCTTATATCGAAAGTAAATGACGAGCGTGCCACATTCGGACGTCTGAGCGACATCACATAAAGGGCTTATATTTCACAACTTAATAATTTAGCAGTTCATGAATTTAATATCACAACAAGGAAATAATCAAGTGCGAGATAAACAAAAGGTTAGTCCATCCACAGGAATAAAAATTCAAATGGGTATACTACTCAAGCTTGTTCACCGGGGATTTATCACGAGGATTGACATAGATATGGATATACTGGCCATGGTCCTTGACCATGGACACGATGACTCGGAAGGATTTCAGTAGTCACAGGGACTAGTTCCGTTTACGGTGTTCTGGAAGAAACACATCTAACAAGTACACACCCATTCAACATTCCGATGCTAGGAATCACCCTCGGCAACGTTCAAGAAAAACTTTGAGATGGGGAGGCTACAACCTCGCGTAGCATGGGATCAAATTTATATACGCGCGCTCTAAGGGGTGCCCCCTCTCGGTCCCAACCGGAAACACCCATGCCCCCTGACCGGATGACTGGCTTTAATCCAGGGCCATGGAACCCTAATCCCGGCCCCTCTATTTGTTGTGTACACGGAAAGAGGTTACCAACTTACTAAACCGTATTCTTTGTAGAAAACATGTGGCAGCACGAAAGGGGAAGAACGGTAACGTGGCTCAGTCCACGTTAACGTTGGAGTTTATCGGATGACGTAAGGCTGGCATGCTACAACAATACCCCCTTACTGCCTTTCATGTCACCACATGACTAGGCCATCTCTCACCAGAGATCACAGTAACTTCGGAACACACGGATAGTTGCCTTACATGCAACGAGATACTCACCGATGCTCATATGCCATGCACAAACCATTCAAGCAAACATGCAAAACACCTATCATATCAAAGGTTCAAACATGCTTGTCTGGTTCGGAGAAGTCGGAGTCTTGCTCGGCGAAGTTCGCGGCTCCGTCACCTCCTCCGGAACCTACGGTATAGCGAAACCGTACACTAACGTGAAAATCGTCGCGTGCATAAAATTTGTTCCAAATTTTTTCCAAATAAATACTATAAAAAACTAGACAAAATACCAGACTGACAGAAAAAGAATCAATCAAAAATCATCTTTTATTAAAAAGTTATAAGGGTTTTAGTCCAGGGACTGATCTGTGATGAAACAGAAAAGAACCAGGGACTTAACTGAGAAAACAGAAAACGGTTCGGAAAGAAATGCGCCAGCCCAAAGAGAAAGCGCATTTGCCCGAAGGCGCCAACAGAAAACGGTTCGAGGGGGAAACATAAGAGAGGCTGACGGGGGGGGGGTCCACACGTCAGGTTCAAAAACTCCAACGGAGCTCGCCGGCGCCGAAGGCTGCGGTGGTCGCCGGCGTTGAACCGCGGCGAGATAGAGAGATCGGAGGGTACCAAGAGGTTCAGTGTGTTCTTCCGCGTCGGTGGGTGGTGGACTTGGTCGTCGGAGGGCACCACGTCGACGGTGACACTTTCTCCGGCGGACGGTGGTTCGGGCGTTGGTGGAGACCTCCGGTGGGTGCTGCAAACTCGAAATTGAACCGCGGGTCAGGAGAGTGGATGCATAAGGAAGCTACTGGCAAGAGCTGAGGGGTAGGGGTGCACGCACGGGAGCGAATTGAGCTGGGTCCCGTGGCGGGTCGAGGCGGCCGGAGTTGGGGAAGAAGGCTCCCTCGGGGCTCTTCCAGTGGCTTGGCGTGGTATTGGTGGAGTGCAGAGGTGGTGTGGGTTCGAGTTTGAGCTCGGGGCCTCTATTTATAGGCGATCCGAGGGGGTGGCCATGAACGGGGTAGCTCCGGCGAGCGATTACGGCGAGGCAGGTGTTGGGCAGGGAGTTTAAGTGGCCAGGCAACATCAGGGAGGTTCACTGGTGCCGTTCCCCCGCTAAACCTCGGTCGGGCTTGGCGTAATGCGCCGATCCTCGACGGGGCGGCCGCACGGGCACGGCGGCGGCAGAGAGCGCGCTCCGCGCCTAGCAGTCCATGACGAAGGATGGCAGCATGCACGGGCGAGTGAGGGGCCACGCGGCGGCCTCAGGTGGCTTGGGCGGCGCTGGGCGGCGCCGTCCACGCTGCGCCTCTCTCTGGCAGCCGCAAAGCCGCTGCTGCCGTCGCTCACGGGTGGCGCACCTCCTCTTGCTCGTCGCCGACGCCCGCAAGCCTCCAGGAGATCGTGCGGCGCATGGATAAGAAGGAGGGGACGGGGAGCAAGGCGCCACCGCGGTACTGGCGAGATCGACATCGGGCTCTGAAGAAAACGACAGCAGTTCCTGAAACTGTTAACTGAATTTTCTGAACATGATAGGAACAGTGCCAGTCAGGTGTTCGACGAAATGATTTGGCATGAAGAATTTTTTTTCTGGAGCTGGGACTTGGTGAGGTGACCTCTCAATGCACCCAGAGGCTGCCTGAAGTTTCTCAGATTTTTAGGAGGAGAATTCAAATGAAATTTCATCAAATTTGGCAAATCTGGTCCAAACTTGGAGCAAGCACAATTTGAAATATTTGAACTGGAGACCAGTGGATCTTGATGGATCTTGGTTGAGGGCTCTAAGGACTAGCTAGGGAAATTGGTTTGGAGGCAGAACTCAAAGTAGAAAGGGTAGCTCCTTTGTAAATCTCCAAGAGCTAGAGTAGGAGGCAGAAATTATTTTTGAGAAGAAATAAATGGAAGAAAATTTATGGGGAGGTTCAAACTGCTGGATTTGAAGTATATCATGATCCAAAGATGGGGAAAGACTTTTGGGAGGGGATTTCCACTTGGGTCATGGCAAGAGGGATTTTTGAAAGGGGGAAAAGATCACTCCAAATGCCATAGGGCTATTTAAAAGATTTTCAAAAATATTTTTTTTTCCAAATGACAACATTTGGTATTGAGCCCACATAAGAAGGGAAAAACGTCCAAGACCAAAAATCAAGTCTTGGGTGAATCCAAACAAAACACTAGTCGTAAAGGAAAATTTTTGAGAGGGGGATTTCCTTGGAAGAAAATTTTAAATAACACCCCTCAAATCAAATAAAAGTTTGAAAAGGCCAAATAAATTTTTTTGGGTGTCACACAAACAAAAAGGAAAAGAAAGAGAAAACAGAAATCATGATCAACTAAGCCCTCTCGAGGGCTTGGTTAAGAATAAGAAAGAAGAATATTATGGAAATAGCATGGAATAAGGTTTGATCCTATTCATGGGGATTCCGTAAATATCCCATTTCAAAAATCAAAACAATCGGGACTTTTCGGAGATTGGATGCAGTTACTAATTCATGATCTGGCATGTACACAATGAAAACTTCATTCTCGATTCTACGAGAATTTTTATGAAAGCGTTTCATTTGCTTCTCTTTAATGGAAGTTTCATTTTCCCAGAATGTATCCTAATTTTTGGCCTAATTCTTCTTCTGATGATCGATTCAACCTTTGATAAAAAAGATAGACCTTGGTTCTATTTCATCTCTTCAACAAGTTTAGTAATAAGCATAACGGCCCTGTTGTTCCGATGGAGAGAAGAACCTATA
>NC_057808.1:526290052-526297552 GCF_018294505.1 Triticum aestivum | reverse complement strand
AGGCCGGCTGCCCTAGGCGCGCCAAGGAGAGGGGGGGGTGTCCTCCTCCAAGTAGGAGTAGGACTCCCCTTTCCTAGTCCTACTAGGAAAAGAGGGGGGAAGGAAAGAGAGGGAGAGGGAGAGGGAAAGGGGGCTGCGCCCCCCTCTCCTAGTCTAACTAGGATTCCTCTTGGGAGGGGGTGCACCACCTCCTGGCTGCTGCCCTCTCTCTCCCCTCAAGGCCCACTAAGGCCCAATACTTCCCCGAGGGGTTCCGGTAACCCTCCGGCACTCCGGTTTAATCCGAAACTTCTCCGGAACACTTCCGGTGTCCGAATATAGTCGTCCAATATATAAATCTTTATGTCTCGACCATTTCGAGACTCCTCGTCATGTCCGTGATCACATCCGGGACTCCGAACAACCTTCGGTACATCAAAACATATAAACTCATAATATAACTGTCATCGTAACGTTAAGCGTGCGGACCCTTCGGGTTCGAGAACTATGTAGACATGGCCGAGACACCTCTCCGGTCAATAAAAAATAGCGGGACCTAGATGCCCATATTGGCTCCCACATATTCTACGAAGATCTTTATCGGTCAGACCGCATAACAACATACGTTGTTCCCTCTGTCATCGGTATGTTACTTGCCCGAGAATCGATCGTCGGTATCTCGATACCTAGTTCAATCTCCTTACCGGCAAGTCTCTTTACTCGTTCCGTAATACATCATCCCGCAACTAACTCATTAGTCGCAATGCTTGCAAGGATTATAGTGATGTGCATTACCAAGTGGGCCCAGAGATACCTCTCCGACAATCGGAGTGACAAATCCTAATCTCGAAATACGCCAACCCAACAAGTACCTTTGGAGACACCTGTAGAGCACCTTTATAATCACCCATTTACGGTGTGACGTTTGGTAGCACACAAATTGTTCCTCTGGTAAACGGGAGTTGCATAATCTCATAGTCATAGGAACATGTATAAGTCATGAAGAAAGCAATAGCAACATACTAAACGATCGGGTGCTAAGCTAACGGAATGGGTCAAGTCAATCACGTCATTCTCCTAATGAGGTGATCTTGTTAATCAAATGACAACTCATGTCTATGGCTAGGAAACATAACCATCTTTGACTAACGAGCTAGTCAAGTAGAGGCATACTAGTGACACATTGTTTGTCTATGTATTCACACATGTATTATGTTTCCGGTTAATACAATTCTAGCATGAATAATGAACATTTATCATGATATAAGGAAATAAATAATACTTTATTAGTGCCTCTAGGGCATGTTTCCTTCAGTCTCCCACTTATACTAGAGTCAATAATCTAGTTCACATCGCCATGTGATTTAACATTAATAATTCACATCACCATGTGATTCACACCCATAGTTCACATCTCTATGTGACCAACACTCAAAGGGTTTACTGGAGTCAATAATCTAGTTCACATCGCTATGTGATTAACACCAAAAGAGTACTAAGGTGTGATCATGATTTGATTGTGAGATAATTTTAGTGAACGGGTCTGTCACATTCAGCTCCGTAAGTATTTTGCAAATTTCTATATCTACAATGCTCTGCACGGAGCTACTCTAGCTAATTGCTCCCACTTTCAATATGTATCTAGACCGAGACTTAGAGTCATCTAGATTTAGTGTCAAAACTTGCATCGACGTAACCCTTTACGACGAACCTTTTGTCACTTCCATAATCGAGAAACATATCCTTATTCCACTAAGGATAATTTTGACCGCTGTCCAGTGATCTACTCCTGGATCACTATTGTACTCCCTTGCCAAAATCAGTGTAGGGTATACAATAGATCTGGTACACAGCATGGCATACTTTATAGAACCTATGGCCAAGGCATAGGGAATGACTTTCATTCTCTTTCTATCTTTTGCCGTGGTCGGGCTTTGAGTCTTTACTCAATTTCACACCTTGTAACACAGGCAAGAACTCTTTCTTTGACTGTTCTATTTTGAACTACTTCAAAATCTTGTTAAGGTATGTACTCATTGAAAAACTTATCAAGCGTCTTCATCTATCTCTATAGATCTTGATGCTCAATATGTAAGCAGCTTCACCGAGGTCTATCTTTGAAAAACTCCTTTCAAACACTCCTCTATGCTTTGCAGAATAATTCTACATTATTTCTGATTAACAATATGTCATTCACATATACTTATCAGAAATGCTGTAGTGCTCCCACTCACTTTCTTGTAAATACAGGCTTCACCGCAAGTCTGCATAAAACTATATCCTTTGATCAACTTATCAAAGCGTATATTCCAACTCCGAGATGCTTGCACCAGTCCATAGATGGATCGCTGGAGCTTGCATATTTTGTTAGCACCTTTAGGATTGACAAAACCTTCTGGTTGCATCATATACAACTCTTCTTCAATAAATCCATTAAGGAATGCAGTTTTGTTTATCCATTTGCCAGATTTCATAAAATGCGGCAATTGCTAACATGATTCGGACAGACTTAAGCATAGATACGAGTGAGAAACTCTCATCGTAGTCAACACCTTAAACTTGTCGAAAACCTTTTGCGACAATTCTAGCTTTGTAGATAGTAACACTACTATCAGCGTCCGTCTTCCTCTTGAAGATCCATTTAATCTCAATGGCTCGCCGATCATTGGGCAAGTCAATCAAAGTCCACACTTTGTTATCATATATGGATCTTATCTCAGATTTCATGGCTTCAAGCCATTTCGCGGAATCTGGGCTCATCATCGTTTCCTCATAGTTCATAGGTTCGTCATGGTCTAGCAACATAACCTCCAGAACAGGATTTACCGTACCATTCTGGTGCGGATCTTACTCTGGTTGACCTACGAGGTTCAGTAATAACTTGATCTGAAGTTCCATTATCATCATCATTAACTTCCTCACTAATTGGTGCAGGAGTCACATGAACAGATTTCTGTGATGAACTACTTTCCAATAAGGGAGCAGGTACAGTTACCTCATCAAGTTCTACTTTCCTCCCACTCACTTCTTTCGAGAGAAACTCCTTCTCTGGAAAGGATCCATTTTTAGCAACGAATGTCTTGCCTTCGGATCTGTGATAGAAGGTGTACCCAACTGTCTCCTTTGGGTATCCTATGAAGACACATTTCTCCGATTTGGGTTTGAGCTTATCAGGATGAAACTTTTTCACATAAGCATCGCAACCCCAAAATTTTAAGAAACGACAACTTTGGTTTCTTGCTAAACCTCAGTTCATAAGGCGTCGTCTCAACGGATTTTGATGGTGCCCTATTTAACGTGAATGAAGCTGTCTCTAATGCATAACCCCAAAACAATAGTGGTAGATCGGTAAGATACATCATATATCGCACCATATCTAATAAAGTACGATTACGACGTTCGGACACACCATTACGCTATGGTGTTCTGGGTGGCGTGAGTTGCGAAACTATTCCGCATTGTTTCAAATGTAGGCCAAACTCATAACCCAAATATTCTCCTCCACGATCAGATCGTAGGAATTTTATTTTCTTGTTACGATGATTTTCAACTTCACTCTGAAATTCTTTGAACTTTTCAAATGTTTCAGACTTATGTTTCATTAAGTAGATATACCCATATATGCTCAAATCATCTGTGAAGGTGAGAAAATAACGATATCCGCCACGAGCCTCAATATTCATTGGACCACATACATCTGGATGTATGACTTCCAACAAATCTGTTGCTCTCTCCATAGTTCCGGAGAACGGCGTTTTAGTCATCTTGCCCATGAGGCATGGTTCACAAGCATCAAGTGATTCCAAAATCCCATCAGTATGGAGTTTCTTCATGCGCTTTACACCAATATGACCTAAACGGCAGTGCCACAAATAATTTGCACTATCATTATTAACTTTGCATCTTTTGGCTTCAATATTATGATTATGTGTATCACTACGATCGAGATCCAACAAACCATTTTCGTTGGTGTGTATGACCATAGAAGATTTTTATTCATGTAAACAGAACAACAATTGTTCTCTAACTTAAGTGAATAACCGTATTGCAATAAACATGATCAAATCATATTCATGCTCAACGCAAACACCAAATAACACTTATTTAGTTTCAACACTAATCCCGAAAGTATAGGGAGTGTGCAATGATGATCATATCAATCTTGGAACTACTTCCAACACACATCGTCACCTCTCCTTTTAGTAGTCTCTGTTTTATTCTGCAACTTCCCTTTCGAGTTACTACTCTTAGCAACTGAACCAGTATCAAATACCGAGGGGTTTCTATAAACACTAGTAAAGTACACATCAATAACATGTATATCCAATATACCTTTGTTCACTTTGCCATCCTTCTTATCCACCAAATAGTTGGGGTAGTTCCGCTTCCAGTGACCAGTCCCTTTGTAGTAGAAGCACTTAGTCTCAGGCTTAGGACCAGACTTAGGCTTCTTCACTTGAGCAGCAACTTGCTTGCCGTTCTTCTTGAAGTTCCCCTTCTTCCCTTTCCCCTTTTCTTGAAACTAGTGGTCTCGTCAACCATCAACACTTGATGTTTTTCTTGATTTCTACCTTCGTCGATTTCAGCATCACGAAGAGCTCGGGAATTACTTTCGTCATCCCTTACATACTATAGTTCATCACAAAGTTCTACCAACTTTGGTGATGGTGACTAGAGAATTCTGTCAATCACTATTTTATCTGGAAGATTAACTCCCACTTGATTCAAGCGATTGTAGTACCCAGATAATCTGAGCACATGCTCACTAGTTGAGCGATTCTCCTCCATCTTTTAGCTATAGAACTTGTTGGAGACTCCATATCTCTCAACTCGGGTATTTGCTTGAAATATTAACTTCAACTCCTGGAACATCTCATATGGTCCATGACGTTCAAAACGTCTTTGAAGTCCCGATTCTAAGCCGTTAAGCATGGTGCACTAAACTATTAAGTAGTCATCATATTGAGCTAGCCAAACGTTCATAACGTCTGCATCTGCTCCTGCAATAGGTCTGTCACCTAGCGGTGCATCAAGGACATAATATTTCTGTGCAGCAATGAGGATAATCCTCAGATCACGGATCCAATCCGCATCTTTGCTACTAACACCTTTCAACATAATTTTTTCTCTAGGAACATATCAAAAATAAACACAGGGAAGCAACAACGCGAGCTATTGATCTATAACATAATTTGCAAAATACTATCAGGACTAAGTTCATGATAAATCTAAGTTCAATTAATCATATTACTTAAGAACTCCCACTTAGATAGACATCCCTCTAATCTTCTAAGTGATCACGTGATCCATATCAACTAAACCATGTCCGATCATCACGTGAGATGGAGTAGTTTCAACGGTGAACATCACTATGTTGATCATATCTACTATATGATTCACGCTCGACCTTTCGGTCTCCGTGTTCCGAGGCCATATCTGCATATGCTAGGCTCGTCAAGTTTAACCTGAGTATTTTGCGTGTGCAACTGTTTTGCACCCGTTGTATTTGAACGTAGAGCCTATCACACCCGATCATCACGTGGTGTCTCAGCACGAAGAACTTTCGCAACGGTGCATACTCAGGGAGAACACTTTTATCTTGAAATTTTAGTGAGAGATCATCTTATAATGCTACTATCAATCAAAGCAACATAAGATGCATAAAAGATAAACATCACATGCAATCAATATAAGTGATATGATATGGCCATCATCATCTTGTGCTTGTGATCTCCATCTTCGAAGCACCGTGCTCGTGATCTCCATCTCCGAAGCACCGTCATGATCACCATCGTCACCGGCGCGACACCTTGATCTCCATCGTAGTATCGTTGCCGTCTCGCCAACTTATTGCTTTTACGACTATCGCTACCGCTTAGTGATAAAGTAAAACTATTACATGGCGATTGCATTTTATACAATAAAGCGACAACCATATGGCTCCTGCCAGTTGCCGATAACTCGGTTACAAAACATGATCATTTCATACAACAAATTATATTACATCATGTCTTGAACATATCACATCACAACATGCCCTGCAAAAACAAGTTAGATGTCCTCTATTTTGTTGTTGCAAGTTTTACGTGGCTGCTACGGGCTTAGACAGAACCGTTCTTACCTACGCATCAAAACCACAACGATAGTTTGTCAAGTTGGTGCTGTTTTAACCTTCGCAAGGACCGGGCGTAGTCACACTCGGTTCAACTAAAGTGAGAGAGACAGACACCCGCCAGTCACCTTTAAGCAACGAGTGCTCGCAACGGTGAAACCAGTCTCGCGTAAGCGTACGCGTAATGTCGGTCCGGGCCGCTTCATCTCACAATATCGCTGAACCAAAGTATGACATGCTGGTAAGTAGTATGACTTATATCGCCCACAACTCACTTGTGTTCTACTCGTGCATAGCATCAACGCATAAAACCAGGCTCGGATGCCACTGTTGGGGAACGTAGTAATTTCAAAAAATTTCCTACGCACACGCAAGATCATGCATAGCAACGAGAGGGGAGAGTGTTGTCCACGTACCCTCGTAGACCGAAAGCGGAAGCGTTATCACAACGCGGTTGATGTAGTCGTACGTCTTCACGATCCGACCGATCAAGTACCGAACGCACGGCACCTCCGAGTTCTGCACACGTTCAGGTCGATGACGTCCCTCGAACTCCGATCCAGCCGAGTGTTGAGGGAGAGTTTCGTCAGCACGACGGCGTGGCGACGATGATGATGTTCTACCGACGCAGGGCTTCGCCTAAGCTCCGCAACGATATTATCGAGGTGTAATATGGTGGAGGGGGGCACCGCACACGGCTAAAATATCATATATCAATTGTGTTTAGAGGTGCCCCCCTGCTCCCGTATATAAAGGAGCAAGGGGGAAGCCGGCTGCCCTAGGCACGCCAAGGAGAGGGGGGGAGTCCTCCTAGTAGGAGTAGGACTCCCCTTTCCTAGTCCTACTAGGAAAAGAGGGGGGGGGAAGGAAAGAGAGGGAGAGGGAGAGGGAAAGGGGGCTGCGCCCCCCTCTCCTAGTCCAACTAGGATTCCTCCAGGGAGGGGGCACACCACCTCCTGGCTGCTGCCCTCTCTCTCCCATCAAGGCCCACTAAGGCCCAATACTTCCCCGGGGGGTTCCGGTAACCCTCCGACACTCCGGTTTAATCCGAAACTTCTCCGGAACACTTCCGGTGTCCGAATATAGTCGTCCAATATATCAGTCTTTATGTCTCGACCATTTCGAGACTCCTCGTCATGTCCGTGATCACATCCAGGACTCCGAACAACCTTCGGTACATCAAAACATATAAACTCATAATATAACTATCATCGTAACGTTAAGCGTGCGGACCCTTCGGGTTCGAGAACTATGTAGACATGGCCGAGACACCTCTCCGGTCAATAACCAATAGCGGGACCTGGATGCCCATATTGGCTCCCACATATTCTACGAAGATCTTTATCGGTCAGACCGCATAACAACATACGTTGTTCCCTTTGTCATCGGTATGTTACTTGCCCGAGAAT
>NC_057808.1:526279699-526284902 GCF_018294505.1 Triticum aestivum | reverse complement strand
ATAAATAAAAATAGCAACAGTAAGTATTTTGTTGTAAGTAGAAACAAAATAAAAAAATAAAGCAAAAAAGAGAACAAAAAACAGGAAAAAATTAAAAAGAATGCCACCTACTGGGCCACCACGGCCTGAATACGACTAGAAACCCAGCTAGTTGGGCCAGGATTCAGGCCCGCAGAAAGCACAACAGGCCCACAGGCATAGCAGTGTCGGATTAGGCCCATAGGCCTGCAGTATAGAGGAGTTCGAGAGGGAAGAGGCAGCGGAGCTTATAACCAGGTGCGGGGCGCTCTCAACTAGCAAGGTGGGACTAAATTCCCACCACCACGCCGCTGTGCAAGGCCATTAGTCCCGCTTGGTGGCACAAACCGGGACCAATGCCACCCTTTGGTCCCGGTTCGTGGCACCAACCGGGACAAATGCCCCCCCCTTTAGTCCCGGTTGGTGCCACCAACCGGGACCAAAGGTCTCTGCTTCCCGCCCTTTGGGCTGCTGAAAAGAGACCTTCGGTCCTGGTTGGTGGCACCAACTAGGACTAAAGGGGAGCATTCGTCCTGGTTGGTGCCACGAACCGGGACCAATGCTCTATCTATATAATCAACACTTGTGAAATTTTCGTTTCAGTTATTTGATCCCTCCGACGCCGTTGCTGTCACCGCCCCGCACCGCCCAGACGTCGTCCCGACGCCGCCGCCGCCCCGCGTCACCCCTGCCCCGATGCCGTCACCGCGCCGCCCCGCGCTATGGTCCAGCGGCCTTTCTTTGATGTTTTTTGTTCATATGATGTTCATATTATTTTTTTTGTTCATATGATCATATGATGTTTTTTCGTGCATATGATGTTTTTTTTTCAAATATGAATCGATTTTAGGTTAGTGCATTTTAGGTTAGTGTAGAGGAAAAAGTAAAATAAGGAAAAGGACAAAAAGAGGAAGAAGGAAGAAGGAAGAAGAAGAAGAAAAAGGAGAGGAAAAAGGAAATAAGAAGAGGAAGAAGGAGAAGAAGAAGGAGAAGAAGAGAAGAGGAAGAAGAGGAAAAAAGAAGAAAAAAAAGAGGAGAAGAAGAAAGGAATAGAATTAACTCGCAAACAAGTACACAAATATGATTTTTCAAACCGTTATGGTTAGCCGTTGCATGTAGATGTAGTTCAAATTTGAATTACGGTCATTAAATGGCTAAAAATCACTTAAATGTCTTTAAAAGTTCAAATGACCCCTGAAATTTTCCAAATTTTCACATGACAGTTGTATTAGTGCACGTTAAATGTATAAAAAAAATTGAAGGCCGTAAGAGGAAGCTATCTCCCGTTCGTCATCAAACATGCATTGTACCCTATCGGAACCACGAGCCTTCTAGTGAGTTGCTCCGGTTTGTGAGGGGGGTGTATCCAAATGTTCGTCAAACAGGCCAAAAATTTTACCACATCATCTTGGTGGCATGACATTACATCAAGCAAGGTTTCAAGTTTTTCTGATCATTTTTTAATTTTTTGGAATTAAAATGCCATGGCACTCCATGCATGTGTCCAAGCCGTGAGACCAATATGTTTGAGAATTCCTTCTAATTTACTGCACATCGAATTAACTCACAAACAATTATACAAATATGATTTTTCAAACCGTTATGGTTAGCCGTTGCATGTAGATGTAGTTCAAATTTGAATTACGGTCATTAAATGGCTAAAAAATCACTTAAATGTCTTTAAAAGGTCAAATGACCCCTGAAATTTTCCAAATTTTCACATGACAGTTGTATTAGTGCACGTTAAATGTAGAAAAAAAATCTGAAGGCCCTAAGAGGAAGCCATCTCCCGTTCGTCATCAAACATGCATTGTTCCCTCTTGGAACCACGAGCCTTCTAGTGAGTTGCTCCGGTTTGTGAGGGGGTGTGTCGAAACTTTCGTCAAACAAGCTAATTTTTTTACCACATCATCTTGGTGGCGTGACATTACGTGAAGCAAGGTTTCATGTTTTTCTGATCATTTTTTATTTTTTTGGAATTAAAATGCCATGGCAGTCCATGCATGTGTCCATGCCGTGAGACCAATATGTTTGAAAATTCCTTCTAATTAACAGCACATGGAATTAACTCGCAAACAAGTACACAAATATTATTTGTCAAACCATTATGGTTAGCTGTTGCATGTAGATGTAGTTCAAATTTGAATTACGGTCGTTAAATGGCTAGAAAATCACTTAAATATCTTTAAAAGATCAAATCACCCCTGTAATTTTCCAAATTTTCACATGACAGTTGTATTAGTGCACGTTAAATATAGAAAAAAAGTTGAAGGCCGTAAGAGGAAGCTATCTCCCTATCGTCATCAAACATGCATTGTTCCCTCTCAGAACCACGAGCCACTACTGGAGAAAACCCTAGCAGTAGCGCGGGTTTAGTGCCTATCAGTAGCGCGGGGAACAACGCTACTAGTAAGGCGCTATAGCTAAAGGTTAGCAGTAGCGTGTGTTAACCCACGCTATTGCTATGTCGACTTAGTAGTAATGCTTTCTCCAAAGAGCGCTACTGGTAATTACGAGTAGTGCTTCTCCCAGCCCGTGCTACTACTATTATTCTGTATTTTATTTCTTTTTTATTTCATGTTGTATTCATACACCTTTATACAAGTTTTCATACGACAGCAATTTACAAATTGTTTTTACATCATAATAAGTTATTACATCACTGGGTGAAAGAACCGTGGACTAGTTTCAAGTGGATGGACATCCACTTGAAACTAATCCATGGTTCTTTCACCCAATGATATAATAAATATCATCATCATCGTCATGTCATTAACAACTTATCATAATAATACATCATGGTCATATAATACCTCCTCATGATCATCGTTTTCATCAATGAGATATCACCTAGCAAGTTGGTCACTAGTCATAATCACAACTACTCCTCATCATCAACTCTAACACATTGTCCCACATAATAAACATATATTGTACCTCATAGGACCTACTACATTCTCTTAGGACCTACTATATTCTCTTAGGTAAAATAGCATAAAACAGGATAGCCCCTGACTCTCCATTATGGGGAATTGAGATTTTCCTGTCTCCAATTCTTGCCTTTCGCATAATGTTGCTTCCAAGAACCTCCATACGACTGTGCATACATTTTTTCCATTCTTTGATTACCATGTGTTCACCGGTTTTAGAAATCCGATATGGACAGGTGAGATTTGTAGGATGGCCTGGTTGTATGTTCAAAACATCAAGGCGACCATTCTAATATATCAGATGAGGCACACAATCCATCGGGATTTTCTGTTGAAAAACATAGTAATAACTTCGTAGTTAGCAATGTAGTTCAGTTTTACAAGGTTGCAAAAGATGCACGGATGTCGTAATAGTAAAAATCTTACCATGGCATCTCCATAGAAGCTACCGTGGTTCAACACGTGCACTAGTGGCACATATTGAACATAATTTGGAGGAGTTTGATAATAGGTATTGTAATTCTCAAGTTTAGTACAAAATGCGGTCAGATGATTTTTCTCCTGATAAGTTAATTCGGAGGCGTCGGTGTAGTAGGTTATTTCTACCATCTTCCGCACATTGTTTGAAGAATGAAAATAAGCTGTCAATGGAAATAAGCTGTCAACTATTTTGAAATAAACAATATAAATTAGTTAATAACTATGTTTGAGAAACTCACATAGCGGTAGAATTGGAAGCGTATCAACAAGGACCCAAATGTCCATATTGTCTTGCTCGATGTCAGGATCACCAAGATCCATGGTGAAAAGCATATCCTCATAAAAACTATACATCTTCCAAAGTGCTTCCCAATTTGGGCAACCAAAATGGGTTACGCTCTGAGAATTGTATAGATTTACTTCAAAATCCATACCATGATGGGTCCTTAGGTGAATTTTCTTTGTTTCAAAACTTTCATGGTATTCAAAACCCATCCTCTCCAAGACATAGCGTCTTGCAAGGCATGGGATAAGCAAGTTGAATTGTAAAAGATGAAAATTATACGTTGAAATAGTTGAAGTCGTGCTTAATTACGAAGAACACTTGTCGTCGTTGCGTACTGTTTCAACATCGAAGGTCTCTTGGAGCTTAATGCTGAAGCGCCGATCTTCGTCCAGGTGAGGCCTGACGCACAGACTTCGGTCGTCCTTGCACCGGTCACACTCCCCCTGGAGACTTTCGTTGTCCGAGTACGACATTTCCTTTGTTCATAATTCAAAGATGAAACTTGTACAATTAAATATATGTACTACAAAAACTAAATTAGATCATTACTATTCATCACAGGTTGACTATCGGTCTGTCGAGTCTTTTTTTGAAAACTCTCAGCTCGCGTGGAGTATACATTCGACCGTTGGTGATGGTCGCTCCTCCTTTCGTTCCCAAGTGCATTACACAAAAATTTCTAGCACACGGGAACGAAGGAGAAGCGACCCCCACGACAACAGTCGGGATTCTTCATCCTCTCATATATGGTGGAGACTCGCCCTCACTCTTTCCTCTCTGACATTTGCGACCGCCGGTGATCGTCGTTACTCCTCCTTCCCCTAGTGCATAACAAAGGTCTAGCACAAGGAGAAGAAGGAGAAATGACCCCCACGATAACAGTCGGGATTCTTCGTCCTCTCATATATGGTGGAGCCTCGACAGACTTAAAGTCAACCCAAAATATCGTTTAGTTATCTTTCTAGAAAATCCAGGCCACTCGATATTTCCTACATATTCTAGCACAAGTCATGCCAAAATTCACGGAAAATTCCGGCATGACCTTTGCTAAAAAAGGAAATATAGAGCGCCTGAAATTTGTTGGAACGGAAACCGTATAAGCTATCAACTAAAAAATAACAACAAATGTGACATGTTCAACAAGTTCTATTAATTCAACTAGTTCTCACTAAAAATAGACTTACTGTAAATAAAAATAAACTAGTTCTTACAAAAAATAAACTAGTTTAACTAGTTATATTAATTTTCTTACTAAAAATACATTAGTTCTATTAATTCAACTAGTTCTTACTAAAAAAACTAGTTCAACTAGTTCTATTAATTTACTTACTAATTATATTAAACACTTACTAAAAACAGTAAAAAAAATACATTATACAATATTAAGAAACTACAGTAAAAACAGAAAGAAAAGAGATGGAGGGAGGAGGGAAAGGGAGGAGGAAGGAGAGAGGAGGAGGGGGAGGAGGCCGGTGGGATTGGAGGAGGG
>NC_057808.1:526140308-526279319 GCF_018294505.1 Triticum aestivum | reverse complement strand
AGGAGGACGATGGAGGGGCGGTGGGAGGAGGGCTGCCGGCAAAGGAGGGAGGAGGGACGAGGGGGCGGCCGGAGGAGGTGGGAGGAGTGGGTGACCGGAGGAGGAGGGAGGAGGAGGGAGGGGAGGAGGGAGGATGGAGGAGGAGGGACGGAGGGAGTACCTCCGTGGAGGAGCAGCGCGGCGGCGGCGGACGACGGGTTCGGCATGGGCGAGAGTGAGTGAGAGGGTCGGGCGCGTGGTGAGGATAAGGTAAGGTAGTAGTAGCGCGGTTTCGTGAACAGCGCTATTGCTACGGAATGTAGCAGTAGCGCTGGGTATAGATACGCACTACTGCTAAGTGGGGCTGCCTAGTACAAACATAGCAGCAGCGTGTTTTCCAAGCATGCGCTACTGCTAAAATAGCAGCTGTAGCGCGGTTTATTTAAACACGCTACTACTAAGTAGCAGTAGCACACTGTTTTGTCCAACGGTACTGCTAAGATGCTGTGTATAAGGTTTTCCCTAGTAGTGAGCCTTCTAGTGTATAAGGTTTTCCCTAGTAGTGAGCCCATGGTGGGTAACGGCTGCGCGAGTCCTTGGAGGTCTCCATCCACGAAGGGTCCACGAAGATGCAACCTTCTCTATCCCACCATGGCCATCGCCCAAGAAGGACTTGCCTCACTAGGGTAGATCTTCACGAAGTAGGCAATCTCCTTGCCCGTACAAACTCCTTGGTTCAACTCCACAATCTTGATAGAGGCTCCCAAGTAACACCTAACCAATCTAGGAGACACCACTCTCCAGAAGGTAATAGATGGTGTGTTGATGATGAACTCCTTGCTCTTGTGCTCCAAATGATTGTCTCCCCAACACTCAAATCTCACTCGCATATTTGGATATGGTCGAAAGAAGATTTGAGTGGAAAGCAACTTGGGGTAGGCTAGAGATCAAGATTCTTGTGGTTGGATTGGAATTTCTTGGTCTCAACACATGATGTAACATCCCAAAATTCTAAATTTTGGATTGTTATATTAAATAGATAGATTTGATAGATTGTTTCATTGTTGTGTGATTGATTGACTGAAAGTGAGTGAAATTTGAAACTTTTTGAAAGTTAAATGAGAGGGAATAAAATGACTTTCCCAAACTTTCATTTTTCATTTATGATCTTCGTGAATTCAAATACTTTTCAAATACAAAACCCTAGAGAGAAGATGATATGACTTCTTCCATTTAAATAAATGAAAAAGGGTCTTTGAAAATATTTGAATTTCTTTTGAAAATATTTTCCAATTCAGAAACTTTAAGCAACTCAATGATTTTCATGAGAGAAGATAAAATGACTTCTTCAAAATATATGAAATATGAGTTGGAAGTTTTAAAAGAATTAAATTCAAAGTCCTTGTGAAATTATTTTCAATTTGGAGTTATTTGGGTTTTATTCAAATTATTTTTCTCCAAAAATAAATTATATGGAAAATAGGGTAAAATGATTCCCTACATCAGAAAATTGGAGATAAATAAATTTGAAAGCATTTTGGTATTTTTATTGGATTTTATTAGAGCAGTAGCAATGTTTGCTTTATCTGAATTTTTCTGGATTTAATTTGATGCTAGATAAATATTCAAGTTGTAGGAAATCTTTTTCTGAAAATTTTGATATATTATATGCCTATAGTATTTTTATTTATTTAAGGTTTTCTTTATTTTCTGTGCGTTGTTTAAAAAAATCTTCCGCCACGACTGGGCCGGCCCAGTCGAAGCCAGACCAAGGCCCAGCGCGCCATCGCCCCCGTCCCCGAGCCGCCGCACCGCCGCCTCGACGTCCGTGCCGCCCCCGGACTCCGCGCCGCCCCCTTGCCCCTCCCACCCGCCATCTCGTCCGCCCCCTCCATAAATACCGAGGCGCCGCCCCGGCTCTCTCTCTCCCCCTTGATGCGCCGCATCTCGCCGCTGCCGCTACTGCACTTCACCAACCGCGCCGCCGCCGCTGCTAGACGCCGCCCGCGCCGCCGTAGTCCACCTCGCCAGCTCCGCCGCTTGCTACGCCGCCCCACGCCGTCTTCGCCCGTCGTCGCCGACGCCCGTTGCCGTCGCCCCGCATCGACGTCCGCCGGCGCGGGAAGACGTCGGAGATCCACCGCCGGTTTTCGACGAAGGACCGCACCGAACCGGTAATAAAACCACCCCGGTCCGGTTTGGTCGTTGTTTTCTTAGGTTTTGTTTTAAAACCGGTTTTCTTTTTAGTTAGATCTAATTGGCGAATGTTCATTAGATTAGGTTCAGCAGTGAACAGTTTCATTCGTTAGCGTTCGGTAGTGAACGTCCGTTCGATAGGATTTTTCTTTTTTTTTTCTTTTTAATTTTCGGCCAGGGACCTATTCGTGATAAAAAAATCATCACAGATTAGTCCATGTACTTCCAGCGATCACTACTTTTTACTCGTTTGTCCAAATCCAACGAAACCAACGCCCACTTCTTCGTTACGATCCCCTCTATCCAGATAATCATCTCAATCATGTTTTTGAAAGTTTAAAATTTGATTTACATCAGTTTTGAATTTGGATTTTCTTTTGATCATAACTTGAGTTTTATAACTCCATTAGAGTTGATTCTTTTTGCTAATCGAAGCTCTTGACCTAAACTTTATGATAAGGCCAAATTGACATAATTTTGGTACTGTTAGAAATTGTTTTATGTTGCAAGACTAAATTGCTTGGTTTTGATGTTTTCCGAATTGTTTTCTTTGATCTTTCTGATCGTTTGAGTGATTGCTTATGTGTGGTTACTATTGCTTGCTCACGATAGATTGACCGGAGTGTGGATCATCTTCATCAATAGTACAGGCAAGTTCACACTTTGATCATATCCCTTTCATACCCAGTTTTTATGCATTAGTTTCAACCCTCAAACATTGCATGAGTAGGATTGGTAACATGTGGGTATTGGGAAGTAGTTGATTAGGTAGGAACCTATTGCCCTGCATTCAAACCTTGGGAGTTACTTCTACGTTATGCTTATACTGCTATTCTATGCTCGTGGATGTGGATTGGGTTGAGAGAATTCATGAAAGGTGTGAGAGATTTTTTGTCAACTAAGGTTCAACTTAAGGTGGCAACTTTAATACACATCTGGGTGTATTGCTAGGGGCACCCTGGGGATATACCAGTGGACTTGCCCGGACACCTGGGGATATACTAGTGTTGTCCTAGGAGATCCCGGGGACATACCGTGTGATCATCCTAAGGTCCTCCACCCAGGCTCAAAGGGATCATAAGATTATTCATGCTACAAACTTCTGTGTGCAGCCACAAGACATTATGGGCTCTGGCATAGTTGAGTAAGTTGCGTGAGCTCTTGAAGAGGTGGACTAGCAGATGTAAGGGGATTGTAGGTGTACCGGTCTACCCGGAGTAGAGAGTAAATGCTTCTGAAAGACTGTTTCTCGGTCATCCGTTTCTCAAACACCATGAAGTGCGAGAAATCCAACGGAGGAGATCGAGTCTTGTGGGGAAAAGTGTGCAAACCTCTACACAGAGTGTACAAACTAATCATGGTTAGCCGTGTCCCTGGTTATTGACATCTTGAGTATCTGGTTCTTGGATTATCATGTTGATCTCATCACTTTATCTAATTAATTTGTTGGGTTATAATTATTATTTTGGGATTGAGAGGGGGATTTACCTTCTCAATGCTTTCAAGAAACCTTGATAGTTAAATAAAATTTATTCCTGTGTAGTAGGGAAAAATTGGCTTTTCGCAAAAACATGTTAACCATAGAGCTTTCCACCAGTCGAATATGCATGTAGTTATAGCTATTATTCATCATTATCCTATGGTGTGAATTTGCCAGTACACTCAATGTACTGACCCTTTCTGGCTGCAACGTCTCATGTTGCAGGATTCTTATGACGAGTAAGTGATACGTTAGGGTTATAATTTCTACACTCAGCTTTGCCGTTGGTGTTGATGGGAATCCACAACCTTGTTGTTACTTCCGCTATATGGATTGAGGTAACAGTATTTACGTTACTTTATACATGTGATTTACCTCTGTTATAAATCCTCGAGTACTGTGTGTGTCAGCATACCGATCCATGGATGACACTTAAGCACAGAGACTTGACCGTCTGAGGTGGGGTCGCTACAAGATGGTATCAGAGCACATGTTGACTGTAGGACGTGACCCCTAGGAACTGGCAAGCCCATAGGAAAGATTTTTCGAAAAACTTCATTTTCAGAAAGATATTTTACCTCTCTTCTCTTCTGAGCTTATTCAAATATTCCCTTTTAGTGAGACCATACCCTTTTTCCCTTGTTGCCACAAAGATTTGATTGAAGAGACTACTCCAAGAAGGACAAGATATCGAACAACCAAGACCACTTCGAAATGAAGTGGATTATTCCGTGCAATCAAAACTACAACGGTTGGAGACTCCGAAGAGTAGGAGAATTTGAAGGCTCTGAAGAATTCCCAGATTTGTGTGACCTAGGAAGGTTACCCTTATGGAACTTGGCAGACTATCAAAGGTGTCAATACCCGAGATCAAGGTGTATCGGAGAAAGACCGGAACATGGAGCATTAGATCTAAAAGTTTTGTCAAGAAAACCCTAAGACAGCAGATATCAACTATGGAATGATAGCTCATGGAAATGACAAGAGCAGAAAAACGGCTATCCATGGAGTTATCGCCCGCTTATGTTATTGTCACTGGCCTGAGTTAAGCATGCATTTCTTTGGAAGGATTGCATGATAGAAGGCTGATGGAGCATCTATCAGTAATGGATGCAGTCTTAACCTTAGCTGGTGTATCACCAGGATCTGGAAAATTACATCAAGGATTTTAAGAGGGACCTTTGGGAAACCGTATTTGACAAGGAAGTATTTCATGAAGAACTCAGGACCCAGAAGCTGAAAGTAGCCAAACTGGAGGAGCAAAACCTCGAGATACCCGAGATTTGTCAGGAAACTGAAGAACAGTAGGACCGTAGTTCATGCCAAGGAAGTAGAAACCCAGAAGTTTGGAACGCAACTCTAGAAATATTGAAGGATGTCACTAGAGACTTCGCGTCAACAGAGATCTGGCAAAAGAACTTGAGAAGGACAAGCACGATCGGAAGAAGCCATCGGAGACATGAACAAGACTTGAAGAGTTTGACGACTTTGAAGATTTATTGACCTTTAGAAGACCAAACTCCTGTTATATAGCTACGCTAGATGCGACGATTGTGAGCTGTCATTTGTTTGATGTTTTTCCGACAGCCACAAGATAAAATCCGTCTTTTCAAAAAATTTGTTTGTATTGTGTGCCTCCCTCTCTCTCTCTCTCTCTTATCCCACCCCAAACCCTTGGACCCAATAGAGGATGAATGGAGATAAACTTATAGTTTCTGGACTAATGAGTCAGTTGGAGACGGACCGATGGATTCAGAATATGGAGGATCACGTGAAGAATAACCCTATAGCCAGAAAGAATATGACCCAGCATACTCTTCAATGCTTTGAAAGAGGTGCTGCTACTTGGTGGAGGATGTACCAAACCCTCAAGGGTTGGCAAAGAGCAACCACTTGGAAAGAATTTAAGTTGACTTTGCCAAAGTCTCAGTGGTTTTCCCAGCAATTGAAGCTTTATGGATGTGGTATGAAGAAGCCTTGTGCATGCAAGCTCTGTGGAGAAATAGGACACAACCATAAAGAACACAAGGACGAATGCCCTAATTGTGAAGGAAGTCACCCAACTGAAGAATGCCCAACTAGGCAGATCACTTGTTTCTTGTGTGAAGGGACTACCCACTACCTTGCCCAGTGTCACATTTACCCCATGGTACAAACAACCATCCAGTAGAAGAAAGAAGCAATGAAAGGAGCCCTCATGGAAATTTTAGAAGAACCTGTGATGAAGGAAGAAGGGGAGGACACACCCGAAGAAGACCCAATTAAACCCTGCACCAAGTCTTGCTATTCATGTGGAGAAGAAGGACACATCTCCCAAAATTATCTGAATGGGGATCTAGTATAATTCCTGACAGAGGAAGTAGAGTATGACCAATAGGAAATAGAAGCCCTGATGGGAACGGAAAAGTCCAGAAAGAGAAGTAGATTGGATTCCAGGAAGGACCTGAGTCATATCACCTATTATAGGTGTAAGGAGTCAGGGCACTACCTCAGCAGTTGCCCAAAAAGGAAGCCAAGGACCCAAGGAGGCTATATAATCACAAGGAAACCTCGAGACTTGTCAGAAGTAATATGTTTCTGCTGTAATGAAGCAGGACATTTTGCCAAAGATTGTCCCAAAGGGAAGGAGACTCGTGATGAATAGTTGAGTCTGTGAGGAATATAGTAGTAGTAGTGGGAACAATTCTTTTGAGGTGTTGAGTTGAGGCATGTAATGGAAAAACAGGAGATTGTAATAATTTGAGAACCAATGAAGTTAGCATCAATGGTACTGATTTGGATTTTATTAGTTGTTACTCTATGAAGAAAGGTTTTGACCATTTTCGAGGATACGAGGAATATGGTCTATGGAAGATTGGAGCATTTTAAGGGTGGTAGTACCCTGTGAGGAGATTTGACCCTTGGAAAGGAATAATGTTGTTCCACGGAGTGGACTTCATAAGTATGAGTTTTATCTCGATAGGGGGGTACCTCAAGAGGATGAAGAGATGAAGTACTATTGAATATAAAGGAGGTATGACGTGGGAAATATGGAGCAATTGTAACTCCATGATGAGTTTGAGTAATCACATTTTAGTTTGGCACAAATAGATGGAAGAGAGACAGTACAATTGGATGGATTCAACAATGCTAGGAAGCTGGATGTTGGAATAATGATGAGTTGCCCCCGACGACGAGTTCAAGGTTTACAAGTGATGAGATGGGCCATAACCCACATGCCCCAGGACCTGCCAAGAAGCAAGCACACTCTTGCTAAATGAAAAAACCCTAGAAGAAGTTGTGATTTTATCGATAGACGATCTTATAGGAGTAACGCAAAACCTGAGAGTTGTGAAGAAAGGATAGATGTTTGTTTCGCTTGCAGAATCAATGTATTTTTCCGAACCCAGTTTGTCGACAAGAGAAATTATGCAATGCTTGTGAGGATGACCGAGTGTTAGAATGCAAGATTTGCTAAACCATATATAGGGTAATGATTTGGGTGCGGGATGGATTGATCACCATACCGACTTACTCTTATTATTCGCCGTGCTATACGGGATGGTAAATCTGAGTGGCTTACCTATAGTAGAGAGACGATTATATTAAACCTTGTTTAAACCTTAGAATGGTAAAATTATTTTCCCCTGTACAAGGCAGTTGTTGCCAATCATAGGATATACGGTGAGGTTCAAGCCCAGACCCGTTTTCTGCAGGGACCCAGTCAAATTGTTTGTTGACCACCATGAGATACCGATAGTTGTTTACTATTGGCGCCAGACCTGTCAGCTAAGAAGACCACGTCACAGCAAAACCGTACGCGGATGAAAGGACAGGAGAATTGCGGTAAAGGTTATGCCACTACCGGAAGAGCCCAGAGACGGAATTTTCCCGAGATCTGAGAAAACCGACACTGTCAAACAATAAGGATGGAGTATATGAGTTTTGATGGAACCGTAACCATGCTTTTAAGGCTGGTAGCACCCCGGACCCCCTGTGATGATCGATGGATTTTGAGAGGATCCCCAAACCTAACCTATTTCTTTCTAGCCTCTCCGAATCTCGAGGACGAGATGCATTTTAAGGGTGGTAGTTTTGTAACATCCCAAAATTCTAAATATTGGAATGTTATATTAAATAGATAGATTTGATAGATTGTTGGATTGTTGTGTGATTGATTTACTGAAAGTGAGTGAAATTTGAAACTTTTTGAAAGTTAAATGAGAGGGAATAAAAGGACTTTCCCAAACTTTCATTTTTCATTTATGATCTTCATGAACTCATATACTTTTCAAATACAAAACCCTAGAGATAAGATGACATGACTTCTTCCATTTAAATAAATGAAAAAAGGGTCTTTGAAGATATTTGAATTTCTTGGAAATATTTTCCAATTCAGAAACTTTAAGCAACTCAATGATTTTCATGAGAGAAGATAAAATGACTTCTTCCAAATATATATGAAATATGAGTTGGAAGTTTTAAAAGAATTAAATTCAAAGTCCTTGTGAAATTATTTTCAATTTGGAGTTATTTGGGTTTTATTCAAATTATTTTTCTCCAAAAATAAAATATATGGAAAATAGGGTAAAATGATTCCCTACATAAGAAAATTGGAGATAAATAAATTTGAAAGCATTTTGGTATTTTTATTGGATTTTATTAGAGCAGCAGCAATGTTTGCTTTATTTGAATTTTTGTGGATTTAACTTGATGCTAGATAAATGTTCGAGTTGTAGGAAATCTTTTTCTGAAAATTTTGATATATTATATCCCTATAGTATTTTTATTTATTTAAGGTTTTCTTTATTTTCTTTGCGCTGTTTAAAAAAAATCTTCCGCCGCCAACTAGGACGGCCCGGCCGAAGCCAGGCCAAGGCCCAGCGCGCCATCGCCCCCGTCCCCGAGCGGGACTCAGCTCGGGAGTCCGCCGCCGCGTCGTCGCCTCGACGTCCGTGCCGCCCCCGGACTCTGCGCCGCCCCCTTGCCCCTCTCGCACGCCATCTCGTCCGCCCCCTCCATAAATACCGAGGCACCGCCCCGGCTCTCTCTGTCCTCCTCGACGCGCCGCATCTCATCGCCGCCGCTGCCGCACTTCACCAACCACGCTGCTCACGATAGATTGACCGGAGTGTGACGATTAGAACTATTAGGAGTTATTAGTGCGAATCATCTTCATCAATAGTACAGGCAAGTTCACACTTTGATCATATCCCTTTCATACCTAGTTTTTATGCATTAGTTTCAACCCTCAAACATTGCATGACTAGGATTGATAACATGTGGGTATTGGGAAGTAGTTGATGAGGTAGGAACCTATTGCCCTGCATTCAAACCTTGGGAGTTACTTCTACGTTATGCTTATATTGCAATGCTATGCTCGTAGATGTGGATTGGTTTGAGAGAATTCATGAAAGATGTGAGAGATTTTTTGTTAACTAAGGTTCAACTTAAGGTGGCAACTTTAATACACATCTGGGTGGATTGCTAGGGGCACCCTGGGGATATACCAGTGGACTTGCCCGGACAACTGGGGATATACCAGTGTTGTAGTAGGAGATCACGGGCATATACAGTGTGATCATCCTAAGGTCCGCCACCTAGGCTCAAAGGGATTATAAGATTATTCATGGTAGAAACTTCCGTGTGCATCCACAAGCCATTATGGGCTCTGGCATAGTTGAGTAAGTTGCGTGAGCTCTTGAAGATGTGGACTAGCAGATGTAGGGGGATTGTAGGTGTACTGGTCTGCCCGGAGTAGAGAGTAAATGCTTCTGAAAGACTGTGTCTCGGTCATCAATTTCTCAAAGAGCATGCAGTGCGAGAAATCCAACGGAGGAGATCGAGTCTTGTGGGGAAAAGTGCGCAAACCTCTATAGAGTGTACAAACTAATCATGGTTAGTCGTGTCACCGGTTATGGACATCTTGAGTATCTGGTTCTTGGATTATCATGTTGATCTCATCACTTTATCTAATTAATTTGTTGGGTTATAATTATGGGACAATTGCATTTTTGCCCCTAGTTGGTTCCTACCCACGGGTTTTGCCCTTACTTTTCGAGCTTGCTCAGTTTTGCCCTTACTTTTTCCGTCGTGGTCCCTCGAATGCCCTTTGACCGTTTGACCAAAATTTTGAAAATTCATAACTAATTCATATGAACTCAGAAAAATGCAAATAAGATATCAAAATGTTCAGATAAACATTACCTTTATGTGCATATCATTTGCATTCAGGACAAAAGCACCCTTTAAACTACCTAAGGTAATTAATGTTATTGACATTATTAAAAATAAAAAGGTATAAACAATATTTTTTTCATGAATAAAAATTACATACAAATGTAAGTGATGTTTTCTGAACATCCAGATATCTTATTTTCATTTTTCTGAGTTCATATCATCTTGTTATGAATGTTCTAACGACTTTGACCATTATTTGGAAACTTCATAACAAGTTGATACGAACTCAGAAAAATGCAAATAAGATATCAAGATGTTCAGAAAACATCACCTACATTTGCATGTAATTTTTATTCATGAAAAAAATATTGTTTATACCTTTTTATTTTTATTAATGTTAATAACATTAACTACCTTAGGTAGTTTAACTGATGCTTTTGTCTTGAATGCAAATGATATGCACATAAAGGTAATGTTTATCTGAACATTTTGATATCTTATTTCCATTTTTCTGTGTTCATATGAATTAGTTATGAATTTTCAAAGTTTTGGTCAAACGGTCAAAGGGCATTCGAGGGACATCGACGGAAAAAGTAAGGGCAAAACTGAGCAAGCTCGAAAAGTAAGGGCAAAACCCGTGGGTAACTAGCGCTAAAAATGCAATTGTCCCTACAATGATTATTCTTGGGATTGAGAGGGGGATTTACCTTCTCAATGTTTCCAACAAACTTTGATAGTTAAATAAAATTTATTCCTTTGCAGTAGGGAAAAATTGGCTTTTCGCAAACACATGTTAACCATAGAGCTGTCCACCAGCCTAATATGCATGGAGTGATAGCTATTATTCATCATTATCCTATGGTGAATTTGCCAGTACACTCAATGTACTGACCCTTTATGGCTGCAACGTCTCATGTTGCAGGATTCTTACGATGAGTAAGTGATACGCTAGGGTTACAATTTCTACACTAAACTTTGCCGTTGGTGTTGATGGGAATCCACAACCTTGTTGTTACTTCCGCTATATGGATTGAGGTAATCCTATTTACGTTACTTTATACATGTGATTTACCTCTGTTATAAATCCTCGAGTACTGTGTGTGTCAGCATACCGATCCAGGGATGACACTTAAGCACCGAGACTTGACCGTCTGAGGTCGGGTCGCTACACATGAGTAGGTGGTTCTCTCTCAAAAAATGAATGCTGGCAGTGTATGCATGTTCTGATGGCTCTCTCCATGAATGGAGGAATGGTGGAGGGGTATATATAGCCTCCACAAAAAATCTAACCGTTATACACAATTTACCAAACTCAGTGGGACCGATAGTGAGTCTCAGTCAGAGCGATTCAGTTCAAAATGTGAATGTTAGGATTTTTGGTGGGGCCGACATGATCAACTTGGTGGGACCGATGTGCTAGGGTTAGGGCATAACTTGATCTCAGTGAGACCGATCACATGAACTCGGTGAGACCGATTTCAGTAATAGGCAAATAGAGAGTTGGTCAGGCAAACTCAGTGGGACCAATCGCTCATTTGGTGGGACCGAAACGTTGCGAAAAGGAAACAGAGAGTTTGCATTGCGAACTCTGTGGGACCGATCGCTCATTTCGGTTAGACCAAAACATTACGAAGGGAAACACAGAGTTTGTAATCCCATCTCGGTGAGACCGAGATCCCTATCGGTGAGACCGAACTGATTAGGGTTTCTGGCTATGGCTAGGTCAAATGAACTCGGTGGCGCCGAATAGATCAAATCGGTGGGTGCGAGTTTGACTATAGGTTTACGACATATGTGGAATTGAGAAAGTGGTTGAGGTCTTTTGGAGCATATCACTAAGCATTTTGAGCAAGCAAGCCATTAAGCAACACCTCATCCCCTTTTAATATTATTGGCTTTTCCTATGGACTCAATGTGATCTTGGATCACTAAAACGAAAATGTAGAGCCTTGAGCTTTTGCCAATATATGTGCTTAGCATTTTGAGAGGTCCACATCTCTAGTCCATTCCATGGCAATCATTGAACTTTCTGAAATGATCATCTTGAAAGAGTATTAGTTCAATGAGCTATATGTTGTTAAGAATTACGAAAACCACCCAGGGATTAGTTGCACTTTCAATCTCCCCCTTTTTGGTAATTGATGACAACATATAGATCAAAGCTTCGACAAATGATGATAAGACTGAAATACATTGTCGCTTTGAGAAGTGTGTGAGAAGCAAGAGCTCCCCCTAAATTTGTGCATTATTTAAAATTTGCTTTTGAATGCAAATGCACAATCAATTAGGATCATGGGTTACTCTTCCATGTCACATACATCTTGGTGGAGCGCTCAAGACGATAGAATATGAAATATATACTCATCACCAAGACAAAGTGAATGATCATACATGAGAGATAGATAATATCATCATTCAAGCACAAACATTAAAGTATGATATGATCAAACACATGACCATACAAGTATCTCACACACACATAACCATAGAGTATCATCCAAGCAAGCAAACAAATAGGTAGCAAATAAGTAGCAGCAAAAGAGGCAAAAAGAAGCAAAGCTCTCTCTCTCGAAGCCTATGATCTATACACTTTCTCCCCCTTTGGCAATAAGTTACCAAAAAGATTGAAAATGCATAGTGCTATTCGCTCTCTAAGCTTCATCGTCAGGAGGTGGCGTGGAGAGGAGTCCTGCAACAAATGCATCTGAAGAGGTTGTAGGAGCTGGTGGAGTGGTAACTGGAGGGGCAACTAAAGCTGTGGCTGCAGGAGGTGAAGTTGTAGCTCTAGTGTCTGACACTGGCATTGCTGCAGACCTCTGTCTTTTGGGAACCCTTTGATAAGCATCAGTGGTGGTCTTGTTACTCCTATCCTGAAGCTTTTCTTGGATCTTCTCCACGGAAGCATGAATCTCTGTCACCTTGACATCCAAGTCATGAAGTTTTGTCTCAAAGATTCTCTCAAGACTCTCTTGATTCTGAGTCAGGGTGGCCAATCCTTTCTCAATCCTCAAAGTAGCTTGAATAAGATGGCCAAGTTGGTCTTGTTTTGACTTGAGAAAAACTTGAGATGCCTCTTCAGCACTTAGCATCTTGGCTGCCTTCTCTGCTTTTGCCTTTTCTCTCTTGTCTTGAGCCTACTGATGCAGGATCTGAAGCATCCATAACAACTGTGTTGTCCTCAAAATCAGGCATCAAGGGAAGGTGCTCTATATCCAAAAGATACATGCCTTTGCCCATCTTGGAGTATATGAACATCTGATTGTGTGGAGCATAGCCACATGATCTCTTTTGGTCGGCTGCGGTTCTCTTGATGGTTTCAACTATCAAGCTCATCACCTTGAATTTTTGTGGCACATCAAACAGTTGAAGCAAGTTGATGGTGTGGCCTCTAATCATCCTGTGATCTCCTGATTTGGGCAACAGGGTGTGCCTCGATATGGTGTTTATGGTGGCCAGTCCAAACAACAGATAGTACACTAAGCCTAGTTTGTGTGTTTCCAAGGCCTTGTCAAGTATCTCATTGTACATGTTGGCCATGGAGTTGTGATCTTTCTTGCGCTTGGCATAGACATTAATGTCATACTCGACTTCTTTAGGGGCATTGATAACCTTGGCCCACTCAGCAACAGTAGACTGGTACCTTGTACCCTCAGACATCCAAACAATGCTTCCATCTGGTAGAAGTGATCTATTGAATAGAACTGCATGATAAGCTCATCATTCTACTTGGTCAATTTTTGAACAACAAAGGTGTCAACTCCATTGAGTATGAAGCTCTCATGTACACCAGGGGAATGATCTTCATTTTCATCAATGTATTCCAAGTCTACCCACTTCATGTCAAACACAATAGGCTTCTTATCCAACAGAATTGTCTCATTGAAGTCTTGTTGTTCCTTTGTGTGAAATCTGTAGTCCACATCAGTTCTTCTCCTTGCAGCATAGGGGTCTGATTGTCTCCACAATCAGAGGCCTGCATCCTTTCTTTCTATCATGTTTTCAGATTCTGGATGATTATCATCAAGATCAGGGATCTTTGGCTTTAATTTCCTAAGCACTTTGGCTTCTTCTTCTTCTTCTTCTTCTTCTTCTTCTTCTTCTATTTTAGGCACTAGGCCCTTGTTCTTTTCTACAACAGGTATGTTTCTGGTGCTTCTATTTGGTGCAGTCTTAGAGGCTTGAGCAGTAGCTTTGGGGGCAGTCTTGGGCTTAGATGAAGCAGCCCCAGACTTGATGGCATCCCCCATCAGCTTCTGTGCTTTGGCTGCTGGTGCAGCATCCTCTTCTTCATCTTCTTCCTCATCAGAAGAGTGCTTGTCAAATTCAGCCATGGGATCAACTGTTGATTTGGAGGCTTCAAGAGTTGAGAATCAGGCCTTTGACATGGGCACTCTCTTGGCAGGAACCTTCTTGTGCACACCAGGCTTAGTTGAAGCTGCTGTGACAAATTCTTTCTTTGCAACTTTCTTCTTGGAGCTGACCTCCTCCTCAACAACAACATAGTCTTCATCCTAAGAATCTGAGTTTCTCTTCTTCCTTGTCCTTGTTGCTTCCTTGGGCAAGTTTCTTGGGGTGCTTCTGCTACCCTCATCATAGCTGCCAGAGGGACTAGTGCCCTCACTCAAGTTAACTTGCTCCTCAGACTTGTTCTGGCTGTCACTCTGATCTAACATATCTGACACTGCAAACTGAAAGCTGACCCTGTGAACAGATGTAGTTGAGTTAGAGTGGATGAGCATCACAAAGTGCAGAGACTTTGGAAAACAATTGAGTCAAAAAATTATTTTAGTATTCTACAGACAGCATTTCGGAGCTACCGATTTGTTAAACTCGGTGACACCGAAGCAATATTAGAGTCTAAACTAGTGAAATTGGTCAAACTGAGACATAGTTCGGTGACTCCAAGATTGCTAGGGTTTCACTGAGAGTTGAACTCGCTCACACCGATTCATAAGTTTTGGTCAGACCGAAAATTACAAGTGCAATGGCCTAGGCCAAATCAGTGACACCGATTTCTACAACTCAGTCGGTCCGAGATGAGTTCGGCGAAAACCTAACCATAAATTTTCGAATCAAAACTAATCTAATGGAGTTTTTTGCTGGATAGAGTAATCTCATTCGTGGTAAGAATCATGGCATGGACCTAAGTGCAGGAATCAGAGCTTAAGATTGCACATAGGGGTCGAGTTCATACCCTAACTCGGTGGTGAACTCGCTACTAACGGCATAGACTTTTGGTACTATTGTGAACTCATTCTTTATTTATATTGGTGTAATATCTACTGTATTCCAACTTTTCCATGGTTCATACCCCCCGATACTAGCCATAGATTCATCAAAATAAGCAAAAAAAACACGCGAAAAACATAATCTGTCAAAAACAGAACAATCTGTAGCAATCTGAATATTTCAAATACTTCTGTAACTCCAAATAACCTGAGAAAATTGGAAATCCTAGATAATTCTGCAATGCTTGTGAGGATGACCGAGTGTTAGAATGCGAGATTCGCTAAACCATATACAGGGTAATGATTTGGGTGCGGGATGGATTGATCGCCATACCGACTTACTCTTATTATTCGCCTTGCTATGCGGGATGGTAAATCTGAGTGAATCACCTATAGTAGAGAGACGATGATATTAAACCTTGTTTGAACCTTAGAATGGTATAATTATTTTCCCTTGTACAAGGCAGTTGTTGCCAATCGTAGGATATACGGTGAGGTTCAAGCCCAAACCCGTTTTCTGCAGGGACCTAGTCAAATTGTTTATTGACCACCATGAGATACCGATAGTTGTTTAGTATTGGCGCCAGACCTGTCAGCTAAGAAGACCACGTCACAGCAAAACCGTACCCGGATGAAAGGACAGGAGAATTGCGGTAAACGTTATGCCACTACCGGAAGAGCCCAGAGACGGAATTTTCCCGAGATCTGAGAAAACCGACAGTGTCAAACAATAAGGATGGAGTATATGAGTTTTGAGGGAACCGTAACCATGCTTCTAAGGGTGGTAGCACCCAGACCCCTGTGATGATCGATGGATTTTGAGAAGACCCCCAAACCTAAACTATTTCTTTCTAGCCTCTCTAAATCTCGAGGACGAGATTCATTTTAAGGGTGGTAGGTTTGTAACATCCCAAAATTCTAAATTTTGGAATGTTATATTAAATAGATAGATTTGATAGATTATTTGATTGTTGTGTGATTGATTGACTGAAAGTGAGTGAAATTTGAAACTTTTTGAAAGTTAAATGAGAGGGAATAAAAGGACTTTCCCAAACTTTCATTTTTCATTTATGATATTCGTGAATTCAAATACTTTTCAAATCCAAAACCCTAGAAAGAAGATGACATGACTTCTTCCATCTAAATAAATGAAAAAGGGTCTTTGAAAATATTTGAATTTCTTTTGGAAATATTTTCCAATTCAGAAACTTTAAGCAACTCAATGATTTTCATGAGAGAAGACAAAATGACTTCTTCAAAATATATGAAATATGAGTTGGAAGTTTTAAAAGAATTAAATTCAAAGTCCTTGTGAAATTATTTTCAATTTGGAGTTATTTGGGTTTTATTCAAATTATTTTTCTCCAAAAATAAAATATATGGAAAATAGGGTAAAATGATTCCCTACATCAGAAAATTGGAGATAAATAAATTTGAAAGCATTTTGGTATTTTTATTGGATTTAATTAGAGCAGCAACAATGTTTGCTTTATTTGAATTTTTGTGGATTTAATTTGATGCTAGATAAATGTTCGAGTTGTAGGAAATCTTGTTATGAAAATTTTGATATATTATATGCCTATAGTATTTTTATTTATTTAAGGTTTTCTTTATTTTCTTTGCGCTGTTTAAAAAAAAATATTCCGCCGCCAACTGGGCCGGCCCAGCCGAAGCCAGGCCAAGGCACATCGCACCATCGCCCCCGTCCCCGAGCGGGACTCAGCTCGGGAGTCCGCCGCCGTGCCGCCGCCTCGACGTCCGTGTCGCCCCCGGACTCTGCACCGCCCCCTTGCCCCTCCTGCACGCCATCTCGTCCGCCCCCTCCATAAATACCGAGGCGCCGCCCCGGCTCTCTCTGTCCTCCTCGACGCGCCGCATCTCATCGCCGCCGCTGCCGCACTTCACCAACCACGCTGCTCACGATAGATTGACCGGAGTGTGACGATTAGAACTATTAGGAGTTATTAGTGCGAATCATCTTCATCAATAGTACAGGCAAGTTCACACTTTGATCATATCCCTTTCATACCTAGTTTTTATGCATTAGTTTCAACCCTCAAACATTGCATGAGTAGGATTGATAACATGTGGGTATTGGGAAGTAGTTGATGAGGTAGGAACCTATTGCCCTGCATTCAAACCTTGGGAGTTACTTCTACGTTATGCTTATATTGCAATGCTATGCTCGTAGATGTGGATTGGTTTGAGAGAATTCATGAAAGATGTGAGAGATTTTTTGTTAACTAAGGTTCAACTTAAGGTGGCAACTTTAATACACATCTGGGTGGATTGCTAGGGGCACCCTGGGGATATACCAGTGGACTTGCCCGGACAACTGGGGATATACCAGTGTTGTAGTAGGAGATCACGGGCATATACAGTGTGATCATCCTAAGGTCCGCCACCTAGGCTCAAAGGGATTATAAGATTATTCATGGTAGAAACTTCCGTGTGCATCCACAAGCCATTATGGGCTCTGGCATAGTTGAGTAAGTTGCGTGAGCTCTTGAAGATGTGGACTAGCAGATGTAGGGGGATTGTAGGTGTACTGGTCTGCCCGGAGTAGAGAGTAAATGCTTCTGAAAGACTGTGTCTCGGTCATCAATTTCTCAAAGAGCATGCAGTGCGAGAAATCCAACGGAGGAGATCGAGTCTTGTGGGGAAAAGTGCGCAAACCTCTATAGAGTGTACAAACTAATCATGGTTAGTCGTGTCACCGGTTATGGACATCTTGAGTATCTGGTTCTTGGATTATCATGTTGATCTCATCACTTTATCTAATTAATTTGTTGGGTTATAATTATGGGACAATTGCATTTTTGCCCCTAGTTGGTTCCTACCCACGGGTTTTGCCCTTACTTTTCGAGCTTGCTCAGTTTTGCCCTTACTTTTTCCGTCGTGGTCCCTCGAATGCCCTTTGACCGTTTGACCAAAATTTTGAAAATTCATAACTAATTCATATGAACTCAGAAAAATGCAAATAAGATATCAAAATGTTCAGATAAACATTACCTTTATGTGCATATCATTTGCATTCAGGACAAAAGCACCCTTTAAACTACCTAAGGTAATTAATGTTATTGACATTATTAAAAATAAAAAGGTATAAACAATATTTTTTTTCATGAATAAAAATTACATACAAATGTAAGTGATGTTTTCTGAACATCCAGATATCTTATTTTCATTTTTCTGAGTTCATATCATCTTGTTATGAATGTTCTAACGACTTTGACCATTATTTGGAAACTTCATAACAAGTTGATACGAACTCAGAAAAATGCAAATAAGATATCAAGATGTTCAGAAAACATCACCTACATTTGCATGTAATTTTTATTCATGAAAAAAATATTGTTTATACCTTTTTATTTTTATTAATGTTAATAACATTAACTACCTTAGGTAGTTTAACTGATGCTTTTGTCTTGAATGCAAATGATATGCACATAAAGGTAATGTTTATCTGAACATTTTGATATCTTATTTCCATTTTTCTGTGTTCATATGAATTAGTTATGAATTTTCAAAGTTTTGGTCAAACGGTCAAAGGGCATTCGAGGGACCTCGACGGAAAAAGTAAGGGCAAAACTGAGCAAGCTCGAAAAGTAAGGGCAAAACCCGTGGGTAACTAGCGCTAAAAATGCAATTGTCCCTATAATGATTATTCTTGGGATTGAGAGGGGGATTTACCTTCTCAATGTTTCCAACAAACTTTGATAGTTAAATAAAATTTATTCCTTTGCAGTAGGGAAAAATTGGCTTTTCGCAAACACATGTTAACCATAGAGCTGTCCACCAGCCTAATATGCATGGAGTGATAGCTATTATTCATCATTATCCTATGGTGAATTTGCCAGTACACTCAATGTACTGACCCTTTATGGCTGCAACGTCTCATGTTGCAGGATTCTTACGATGAGTAAGTGATACGCTAGGGTTACAATTTCTACACTGAACTTTGCCGTTGGTGTTGATGGGAATCCACAACCTTGTTGTTACTTCCGCTATATGGATTGAGGTAATCCTATTTACGTTACTTTATACATGTGATTTACCTCTGTTATAAATCCTCGAGTACTGTGTGTGTCAGCATACCGATCCAGGGATGACACTTAAGCACCGAGACTTAACCGTCTGAGGTCGGGTCGCTACACATGAGTAGGTGGTTCTCTCTCAGAAAATGAATGCTGGCAGTGTATGCATGTTCTGATGGCTCTCTCCATGAATGGAGGAATGGTGGAGGGGTATATATAGCCTCCACAAAAAATCTAACCGTTATACACAATTTACCAAACTCAGTGGGACCGATAGTGAGTCTCAGTCAGAGCGATTCAGTTCAAAATGTGAATGTTAGGATTTTTGGTGGGGCCGACATGATCAACTTGGTGGGACCGATGTGCTAGGGTTAGGGCATAACTTGATCTCAGTGAGACCGATCACATGAACTCGGTGAGACCGATTTCAGTAATAGGCAAATAGAGAGTTGGTCAGGCAAACTCAGTGGGACCAATCGCTCATTTGGTGGGACCGAAACGTTGCGAAAAGGAAACAGAGAGTTTGCATTGCGAACTCTGTGGGACCGATCGCTCATTTCGGTTAGACCAAAACATTACGAAGGGAAACACAGAGTTTGTAATCCCATCTCGGTGAGACCGAGATCCCTATCGGTGAGACCGAACTGATTAGGGTTTCTGGCTATGGCTAGGTCAAATGAACTCGGTGGCGCCGAATAGATCAAATCGGTGGGTGCGAGTTTGACTATAGGTTTACGACATATGTGGAATTGAGAAAGTGGTTGAGGTCTTTTGGAGCATATCACTAAGCATTTTGAGCAAGCAAGCCATTAAGCAACACCTCATCCCCTTTTAATATTATTGGCTTTTCCTATGGACTCAATGTGATCTTGGATCACTAAAACGAAAATGTAGAGCCTTGAGCTTTTGCCAATATATGCGCTTAGCATTTTGAGAGGTCCACATCTCTAGTCCATTCCATGGCAATCATTGAACTTTCTGAAATGATCATCTTGAAAGAGTATTAGTTCAATGAGCTATATGTTGTTAAGAATTACGAAAACCACCCAGGGATTAGTTGCACTTTCAATCTCCCCCTTTTTGGTAATTGATGACAACATATAGATCAAAGCTTCGACAAATGATGATAAGACTGAAATACATTGTCGCTTTGAGAAGTGTGTGAGAAGCAAGAGCTCCCCCTAAATTTGTGCATTATTTAAAATTTGCTTTTGAATGCAAATGCACAATCAATTAGGATCATGGGTTACTCTTCCATGTCACATACATCTTGGTGGAGCGCTCAAGACGATAGAATATGAAATATATACTCATCACCAAGACAAAGTGAATGATCATACATGAGAGATAGATAATATCATCATTCAAGCACAAACATTAAAGTATGATATGATCAAACACATGACCATACAAGTATCTCACACACACATAATCATAGAGTATCATCCAAGCAAGCAAACAAATAGGTAGCAAATAAGTAGCAGCAAAAGAGGCAAAAAGAAGCAAAGCTCTCTCTCTCGAAGCCTATGATCTATACACTTTCTCCCCCTTTGGCAACAAGTTACCAAAAAGATTGAAAATGCATAGTGCTATTCGCTCTCTAAGCTTCATCGTCAGGAGGTGGCGTGGAGAGGAGTCCTGCAACAAATGCATCTGAAGAGGTTGTAGGAGCTGGTGGAGTGGTAACTGGAGGGGCAACTAAAGCTGTGGCTGCAGGAGGTGAAGTTGTAGCTCTAGTGTCTGACACTGGCATTGCTGCAGACCTCTGTCTTTTGGGAACCCTTTGATAAGCATCAGTGGTGGTCTTGTCACTCCTATCCTGAAGCTTTTCTTGGATCTTCTCCACGGAAGCATGAATCTCTGTCACCTTGACATCCAAGTCATGAAGTTTTGTCTCAAAGATTCTCTCAAGACTCTCTTGATTCTGAGTCAGGGTGGCCAATCCTTTCTCAATCCTCAAAGTAGCTTGAATAAGATGGCCAAGTTGGTCTTGTTTTGACTTGAGAAAAACTTGAGATGCCTCTTCAGCACTTAGCATCTTGGCTGCCTTCTCTGCTTTTGCCTTTTCTCTCTTGTCTTGAGCCTACTGATGCAGGATCTGAAGCATCCATAACAACTGTGTTGTCCTCAAAATCAGGCATCAAGGGAAGGTGCTCTATATCCAAAAGATACATGCCTTTGCCCATCTTGGAGTATATGAACATCTGATTGTGTGGAGCATAGCCACATGATCTCTTTTGGTCGGCTGCGGTTCTCTTGATGGTTTCAACTATCAAGCTCATCACCTTGAATTTTTGTGGCACATCAAACAGTTGAAGCAAGTTGATGGTGTGGCCTCTAATCATCCTGTGATCTCCTGATTTGGGCAACAGGGTGTGCCTCGATATGGTGTTTATGGTGGCCAGTCCAAACAACATATAGTACACTGAGCCTAGTTTGTGTGTCTCCAAGGCCTTATCAAGTATCTCATTGTACATGTTGGCCATGGAGTTGTGATCTTTCTTGCGCTTGGCATAGACATTAATGTCATACTCGACTTCTTTAGGGGCATTGATAACCTTGGCCCACTCAGCAACAGTAGACTGGTACCTTGTACCCTCAGACATCCAAACAATGCTTCCATCTGGTAGAAGTGATCTATTGAATAGAACTGCATGATAAGCTCATCATTCTACTTGGTCAATTTTTGAACAACAAAGGTGTCAACTCCATTGAGTATGAAGCTCTCATGTACACCAGGGGAATGATCTTCATTTTCATCAATGTATTCCAAGTCTACCCACTTCATGTCAAACACAATAGGCTTCTTATCCAACAGAATTGTCTCATTGAAGTCTTGTTGTTCCTTTGTGTGAAATCTGTAGTCCACATCAGTTCTTCTCCTTGCAGCATAGGGGTCTGATTGTCTCCACAATCAGAGGCCTGCATCCTTTCTTTCTATCATGTTTTCAGATTCTGGATGATTATCATCAAGATCAGGGATCTTTGGCTTTAATTTCCTAAGAACTTTGGCTTCTTCTTCTTCTTCTTCTTCTATTTTAGGCACTAGGCCCTTGTTCTTTTCTACAACAGGTATGTTTCTGGTGCTTCTATTTGGTGCAGTCTTAGAGGCTTGAGCAGTAGCTTTGGGGGCAGTCTTGGGCTTAGATGAAGCAGCCCCAGACTTGATGGCATCCCCCATCAGCTTCTGTGCTTTGGCTGCTGGTGCAGCATCCTCTTCTTCATCTTCTTCCTCATCAGAAGAGTGCTTGTCAAATTCAGCCATGGGATCAACTGTTGATTTGGAGGCTTCAAGAGTTGAGAATCAGGCCTTTGACATGGGCACTCTCTTGGCAGGAACCTTCTTGTGCACACCAGGCTTAGTTGAAGCTGCTGTGACAAATTCTTTCTTTGCAACTTTCTTCTTGGAGCTGACCTCCTCCTCAACAACAACATAGTCTTCATCCTAAGAATCTGAGTTTCTCTTCTTCCTTGTCCTTGTTGCTTCCTTGGGCAAGTTTCTTGGGGTGCTTCTGCTACCCTCATCATAGCTGCCAGAGGGACTAGTGCCCTCACTCAAGTTAACTTGCTCCTCAGACTTGTTCTGGCTGTCACTCTGATCTAACATATCTGACACTGCAAACTGAAAGCTGACCCTGTGAACAGATGTAGTTGAGTTAGAGTGGATGAGCATCACAAAGTGCAGAGACTTTGGAAAACAATTGAGTCAAAAAATTATTTTTAGTATTCTACAGACAGCATTTCGGAGCTACCGATTTGTTAAACTCGGTGACACCGAAGCAATATTAGAGTCTAAACTAGTGAAATTGGTCAAACTGAGACATAGTTCGGTGACTCCAAGATTGCTAGGGTTTCACTGAGAGTTGAACTCGCTCACACCGATTCATAAGTTTTGGTCAGACCGAAAATTACAAGTGCAATGGCCTAGGCCAAATCAGTGACACCGATTTCTACAACTCAGTCGGTCCGAGATGAGTTCGGCGAAAACCTAACCATAAATTTTCGAATCAAAACTAATCTAATGGAGTTTTTTGCTGGATAGAGTAATCTCATTCGTGGTAAGAATCATGGCATGGACCTAAGTGCAGGAATCAGAGCTTAAGATTGCACATAGGGGTCGAGTTCATACCCTAACTCGGTGGTGAACTCGCTACTAACGGCATAGACTTTTGGTACTATTGTGAACTCATTCTTTATTTATATTGGTGTAATATCTACTGTATTCCAACTTTTCCATGGTTCATACCCCCCGATACTAGCCATAGATTCATCAAAATAAGCAAAAAAAAACACGCGAAAAACATAATCTGTCAAAAACAGAACAATCTGTAGCAATCTGAATATTTCAAATACTTCTGTAACTCCAAATAACCTGAGAAAATTGGAAATCCTAGATAATTCTGCAATGCTTGTGAGGATGACCGAGTGTTAGAATGCGAGATTCGCTAAACCATATACAGGGTAATGATTTGGGTGCGGGATGGATTGATCGCCATACCGACTTACTCTTATTATTCGCCTTGCTATGCGGGATGGTAAATCTGAGTGAATCACCTATAGTAGAGAGACGATGATATTAAACCTTGTTTGAACCTTAGAATGGTATAATTATTTTCCCTTGTACAAGGCAGTTGTTGCCAATCGTAGGATATACGGTGAGGTTCAAGCCCAAACCCGTTTTCTGCAGGGACCTAGTCAAATTGTTTATTGACCACCATGAGATACCGATAGTTGTTTAGTATTGGCGCCAGACCTGTCAGCTAAGAAGACCACGTCACAGCAAAACCGTACCCGGATGAAAGGACAGGAGAATTGCGGTAAACGTTATGCCACTACCGGAAGAGCCCAGAGACGGAATTTTCCCGAGATCTGAGAAAACCGACAGTGTCAAACAATAAGGATGGAGTATATGAGTTTTGAGGGAACCGTAACCATGCTTCTAAGGGTGGTAGCACCCAGACCCCTGTGATGATCGATGGATTTTGAGAAGACCCCCAAACCTAAACTATTTCTTTCTAGCCTCTCTAAATCTCGAGGACGAGATTCATTTTAAGGGTGGTAGGTTTGTAACATCCCAAAATTCTAAATTTTGGAATGTTATATTAAATAGATAGATTTGATAGATTATTTGATTGTTGTGTGATTGATTGACTGAAAGTGAGTGAAATTTGAAACTTTTTGAAAGTTAAATGAGAGGGAATAAAAGGACTTTCCCAAACTTTCATTTTTCATTTATGATATTCGTGAATTCAAATACTTTTCAAATCCAAAACCCTAGAAAGAAGATGACATGACTTCTTCCATCTAAATAAATGAAAAAGGGTCTTTGAAAATATTTGAATTTCTTTTGGAAATATTTTCCAATTCAGAAACTTTAAGCAACTCAATGATTTTCATGAGAGAAGACAAAATGACTTCTTCAAAATATATGAAATATGAGTTGGAAGTTTTAAAAGAATTAAATTCAAAGTCCTTGTGAAATTATTTTCAATTTGGAGTTATTTGGGTTTTATTCAAATTATTTTTCTCCAAAAATAAAATATATGGAAAATAGGGTAAAATGATTCATTACATCAGAAAATTGGAGATAAATAAATTTGAAAGCATTTTGGTATTTTTATTGGATTTAATTAGAGCAGCAACAATGTTTGCTTTATTTGAATTTTTGTGGATTTAATTTGATGCTAGATAAATGTTCGAGTTGTAGGAAATCTTGTTATGAAAATTTTGATATATTATATGCCTATAGTATTTTTATTTATTTAAGGTTTTCTTTATTTTCTTTGCGCTGTTTAAAAAAAAAATATTCCGCCGCCAACTGGGCCGGCCCAGCCGAAGCCAGGCCAAGGCACATCGCTCCATCGCCCCCGTCCCCGAGCGGGACTCAGCTCGGGAGTCCGCCGCCGTGCCGCCGCCTCGACGTCCGTGTCGCCCCCGGACTCTGCACCGCCCCCTTGCCCCTCCTGCACGCCATCTCGTCCGCCCCCTCCATAAATACCGAGGCGCCGCCCCGGCTCTCTCTCCTCCTCGTCGCGCCGCATCTCACCGCCGCCGCTGCCGCACTTCACCAACCGTGCGGCCGCCACAGCTAGACACCTCCCGCGCCGCCGTAGTCCACCTCGCCGGCTCCACCGCTTGCTACGCCGTCTTCGCCCGTTGCCGCCGACGCCCACAGCTGTCGCCCCGCTCCTCGCCGACGCCCGCCGCCGCGGGAAGCCGCCGGAGATCCACCGTTGGTTTTCGTCGAAGGACCGCACCGAACCGGTAATAAAACCGCCCCGGTCCGGTATAGTCGTTTGGTTTTCTTAGGTTTTGTTTTGAAACCGGTTTTCTTTTTAGTTAGATCTAATTAGCGAATGTTCATTAGATTAGGTTCAGCAGTGAACAGTTTCATTCGTTAGCGTTCGGTAGCGAACGTCCGTTCGATAGGATTTTTCTTTTTTTTCTTTTTAATTTTCGGCCAGGGACCTATTTGTGATCAAATATTTCTTCACAGATTAGTCCCTGTACTTCCAGCGATCACTACTTTTACTCGTTTGTCCAAATCCAACGAAACCAACGCCCACTTCTTCGTTACGACCCCCTGTATCCAGATAATCAACTTAAACATGTTTTTGAAAGTTTAAAATTTGATTTCAAACAGTTTTGAATTTGAATTTTCTTTTGATCATAACTTGAGTTTTATAACTCCGTTTGAGTTGATTCTTTTTGCTAATCGAAGCTCTTGACCTAAACTTTCTGATAAGGCCAAATTCACATAATTTTGGTACTGTTAGAAACTTTTTATGTTGCCAGAGTTATTTGCTTGGTTTTGATGTTTTCTGAATTGTTTTATTTGATCTTTCTGATCTTTTGAGTGATTGCTTATGTGTGGTTACTATTGCTTGCTCACGATAGATTGACCGGAGTGTGACGAGTAGAACTATCAGGAGTTATGAGTGCGAATCATCTTCATCAACAGTACAGGCAAGTTCACACTTTGATCATATCCCTTTCATACCCAGTTTTTATGCATTAGTTTCAACCCTCAAACATTGCGTGAGTAGGATTGATAACATGTGGGTATTGTGAAGTAGTTGATGAGGTAGGAACCTTTTGCCTTGCATTCAAACCTTGGGAGTTACTTCTACGTTATGCTTATACTGCTATGCTATGCTCGTAGACGTGGATTGGTTTGAGAGAATTCATGAAAGATGTGAGAGATTTTTTATTAACTAAGGTTCAACTTAAGGTGGCAACTTTAATACACATCTGGGTGGATTGCTAGGGGCACCCTGGGGATATACCAGTGGACTTGCCGGATACCTGGGGATATACCAGTGTTGTCCTAGGAGATCCCGAGGATATACCGTGTGATCATCCTAAGGTCTGCCACCCAGGCTCAAAGGGATCATAAGATTATTCATGCTAGAAACTTCCGTGTGCAGCCACAAGCCATTATGGGTTCTGGCATAGTTGAGTAAGTTGCGTGAGGTCTTGAAGAGGTGGACTAGCAGATGTAGGGGGATTGTAGGTGTACCGGTCTGCCCGGAGTAGAGAGTAAATGCTTCTGAAAGACTGTGTCTCAGTCATCCATTTCTCAAAGACCATGAAGTGCGAGAAATCCAACGGAGGAGATCGAGTCTTGTGGGGAAAAGTGTGCAAACCGCTGCAGAGTGTACAAACTAATCACGGTTAGCCGTGTCCCCGGTTATGGACATCTTGAGTATCTCGTTCCTGGATTATCATGTTGATCTCATCACTTTATCTAATTAATTTGTTGGGTTATAATTTTTATTTTGGGATTGAGACGGGGATTTACCGTCTCAATGTTTTCAACAAACTTTGATAGTTAAATAAAATTTATTCCTTTGCATTAGGAAAAAATTGGCTTTTCGCAAAAACATGTTAACCATAGAGCTTTCCACCAGCCAAATATGCATGTAGTGATAGCTATTAGTCATCATTATCCTATGGTGTGAATTTGCCAGTACACTCAATGTACTGACCCTTTGTGGCTGCAACGTCTCATGTTGCAGGATTCTTACGACGAGTAAGTGATACGTTAGGGTTACGATTTCTACACTCAACTTTGCCGTTGGTGTTGATGGGAATCCACAACCTTGTTGTTACTAACGCTATATGGATTGAGGTAATAGTATTTACGTTACTTTATACATGTGATTTACCTCTGTTATAAATCCTGGAGTACTGTGTGTCAGCATACCGATCCAGGGATGAAACTTAAGCACAGAGACTTGACCGTCTGAGGTCGGGTCGCTACACATGAGTAGGTGGTTCTCTCTCAGAAAATGAATGCTGGAAGTGTATGCATGTTCTTAGGGCTCTCTCCATGAATGGAGGAAGGGTGGGGGGTATATATAGCCTCCACAAAAAATCTAACCGTTACACACAATTTACCAAACTCGGTGGGACCGATAGTGAGACTCGGTCAGAGCGATTCAGTTCAAAATGTGAAGGTTAGGCTTTTCGGTGGGACTGACATGCTCAACTCGGTGGGACTGATGTGCTGGGGTTAGGGCATAACTTGATCTCGGTGAGACCGATCACATGAACTCGGTGAGACCGATTTCAGTAATAGGCAAATAGAGAGTTGGTCAGGCAAACTCGGTGGGACCGATCGCTCATTTGGTGGGACCGAAACGTTGCGAAAAGGAAACAGAGAGTTTGCATTGCGAACTCTGTGGGACCGATCGCTCATTTCGGTTAGACCGAAACATTACGAAGGGAAACAGAGAGTTTGTAATCCCATCTCGGTGAGACTGAGATCCCTATCGGTGAGACTGAACTGATTAGGGTTTCTGGCTATGGCTAGGTCAAATGAACTCGGTGGCGCTAGATAGATCAAATCGGTGGGTCCAAGTTTGACTTTAGGTTTAGGACATATGTGGAATTGAGAAAGTGGTTGAGGGCTTTTGGAGCATATCACTAAGCATTTTGAGCAGGCAAGCCATTAAGCAACACCTCATCCCCTTTTAATACTATTGGCTTTTCCTATGGACTCAATGTGATCTTGGATCACTAAAAGGAAAATGTAGAGCCTTTAGCTTTTGCCAATATATGTCCTTAGCATTTTGAGGGGTCCACATCTCTAGTCCATTCCATGCCAATCATTGAACTTTCTGAAATAATCATCTTGAAAGAGTATTATTTTAATGAGCTATATGTTTTTAAGAATTACCAAAACCACGCAGGGATTAGTTGCACTTTCAATCTCCCCCTTTTTGGTAATTGATGACAACATATAGATCAAAGCTTCAACAAATGATGATAAGAATGAAATACATCGTCGCTTTGAGTAGTGTGTGAGAAGCAATAGCTCCCCCTAAATTTGTGCATTATTTAAAACTTGCTTTTGAATGCAAATGCACAATCGATTAGGATCATGGGTTACTCTTGCATGTCACATACATCTTGGTGGAGCGCTCAAGATGATGGAATATAAAATATACACTCATCACCAAGACAAAGTGAATGATCATACATGAGAGATAGATAATATCATCATTCAAGCACAAACATTAAAGTATCATATGATCAAACACATGACCATACAAGTATCTCACACACACATAATCATAGAGTATCATCCAAGCAAGCAAACAAATAGGTAGCAAATAAGTAGCAGCAAAAGAGGCAAAAAGAAGCAAATCTCTCTCTCTCGAAGCCTATGATCTATACACTTTCTCCCCCTTTGGCAAACAATTACCAAAAAGTTTGAAAATTCATAGTGCTATTCGCTCTCTAAGCTTCATCGTCAGGACGTGGCGTGGAGAGGAGTCCTACAACAAATGCATCTGAAGAGGTTGTAGGAGCTGGTGGAGTGGTAACGGGAGGGGCAACTAAAGCTGTGGCTGCAGGAGGTGAAGTTGTAGCTCTAGTGTCTGACACTGGCATTGCTGCAGACCTCTGCCTTTTGGGAACCCTTTGATAAGCATCAGTGGTGGTCTTGTCACTCCTATCCTGAAGCTCTTCTTGGATCTTCTCCACGAAAGTATGAATCTCTGTCACCTTGACATCCAAGTCATGAAGTTTTGTCTCAAAGATTCTCTCAAGACACTCTTGATTCTGAGTCAGGGTGGCCAATCCTTTCTCAATCCTCAAAGTAACTTGAATAAGATAGCCAAGTTGGTCTTGTTTTGACTTGAGAAAAACATGAGATGCCTCTTCAACACTTGGCATCTTGGCTGCCTTCTCTGCTTTTGCCTTTTCTCTCTTGTCTTGAGCCTGTACTAATGCAGGATCTGAAGCATCCATAACAACTGTGTTGTCCTCTAAATCAGGCCTCAAGGGAAGGTGCTCTCTATCCAATAGATACATGCCTTTGCCCATCTTGGAGTTGATGAGCATCTGAATGGGTGGAGCATACCCACATGATCTCTTTTGGTCGGCTGCGATTCTCTTGATGGTTTCAAGCTCATCACCTTGAATTTTGTGGCACATCAAACAGTTGAAGCAAGTTGATGGTGTGGCCTCTGATCATCCTATGATCTCCTGATTTGGGCAACAGGGTGTGCCTCAATATGGTGTTTATGGTGGCCAGTCCAGACTACAGATAGTACACTGAGCCTAGTTTGTGTGTTTCCAAGGCCTTGTCAGGTATCTCATTGTACTTGTTGGCCATGGAGTTGTGATCTTTGTTGCGCTTGGCATAGACATCAATGTCATACTCGGCTTCTTCAGGGGCACTGATAAGCTTGGCCCACTTAGCAACAACAGACTGGTACCTTGTACCCTCAGACATCCAAACAATGCTTCCATCTTGGTAGAAGTGATCTGTTGAATAGAACTGCATGATAAGCACATCATTCCACTTGGTCAAATTTTGAACAACAAAGGTGTCAACTCCATTGAGTCTGAAGCTCTCATGTACACCAGGGAAATGATCTTCATTTTCATCAATGTATTCCAAGTCTATCCACTTCATGTCAAACACAATAGGCTTCTTATCCAACAGAATTGTCTCATAGAAGTCTTGTTGTTCCTTTGTGTGAAATCTGTAGTCCACGAGAGTTCTTCTCCTTGCAGCATAGGGGTTTGATTGTCTCCACAATCAGAGACCTGCATCCTTTCTTTCTTTCTTTAATGTTTTCAGATTCTGGATGATTAGCATCATGATCAGGGATCTTTGGCTTTAATTTCCTAAGCACTTTGGCTTCTTCTTCTTCTTCTTCTTCTTCTTCTTCTTCTTCTTCTTCTATTTCAGGCACTAGGCCCTTGTTCTTTTCTACAGGAGGTATGTTTCTGGTGCTTCTATTTGGTGCAGTCTTAGAGGCTTGAGCAGTAGCTTTGGGGGCAGTCTTGGGCTTAGATGAAGCAGCCCCAGACTTGATGGCATCCCCCATCAGCTTCTGTGCTTTGGCTGCTGGTGCAGCATCCTCTTCTTCATCTTCTTCCTCATCAGAAGAGTGCTTGTCAAATTCAGCCATGGGATCAACTTGCTTGCACCATCTCCCTCTCTTCCTTTCGTTGTTTTTCTTGCCCTCACCAGCAGCCTCTCCAACTATTGATTTGGAGGCTTCAAGAGTTGAGGATCAGGCCTTTGACATGGGCACTTTCTTGGCAGGAACCTTCTTGTGCACACCAGGCTTAGTTGAAGCTGCTGTGACAAATTCTTTCTTTGCAACTTTCTTCATGGAGCTGACCTTCTCCTCAACAACAACATAGTCTTCATCCTAAGAATCTGAGTTTCTCTTCTTCCTTGTCCTTGTTGCTTCCTTGGGCAAGTTTCTTGGGGTGCTACTGCTACCCTCATCATAGCTGCCAGAGGGACTAGTGCCCTCACTGAAGTTAACTTGCTCCTCAGACTTGTTATGGCTGTCACTCTGATCTGACATATCTGACACTGCAAACTGAAAGCTGACCCTGTGAACAGATGTAGTTGAGTTAGAGTGGATGAGCATCACAAAGTGCAGAGACTTTCGAAAACAATTGAGTCAAAAACTTATTTTTAGTTTTCTACAGAAAGCATTTCGGAGCTACCGATTTGTTAAACTCGGTGACACCGAAGCAATATTAGAGTCTAAACTAGTGAAATCGGTCAGACTGAGACATAGTTCGGTGACTTCAAGATTGCTAGGGTTTCACTAAGAGTTGAACTCGGTCACACCGATTCATAAGTTTTGGTCAGATCGAAAATTACATGTGCAATGGCCTAGGCCAAATCGGTGAGACCGATTTCTACAACTCAGTCGGTCCGAGATGAGTTCGGCGAAAACCTAACCATAAATTTTCGAATCAAAACTAATCTAAAGGAATTTTTTGCAAGATAGAGTAATCTCATTCGTGGTAAGAATCATGGGATGGACCTAAGTGCAGGAATCAGAGCTTAAGATTGCACATAGGGGTCGAGTTCATACCCTAACTCGGTGGTGAACTCGCTACAGCGGCAATGGCAGTGAAGATTCCCGTTAATGGCATAGACTTTTGGTACTGTTGTGAACTCATTCTTTATTTATATTGTTGTAATATCTACTGTATTCCAATTTTTCCATGGTTCATACCCCCCATACTAGCCATAGATTCATCAAAATAAGCAAAAAACACGCGAAAAACAGAATCTGTCAAAAACAGAACAATCTGTAGGAATCTGGATATTTCAAATACTTCTGTAACTCCAAATATCCTGAGAAAATTGGAAATCCTAGATAATTTGTTTATTAATCTTCTACTAAAAATAAGAATTGTTTCCGTGCGCGCAAAAGTTTCTGTTTTTTAGCAAGATTAAATTAACTATCACCATAGGTTATCCCATAGGTCTTACTTGGCAGAAACACTAATTAAAACGCGAAACCACATCTAACAAGAGGCTAGATGATTTATTCAAAGAAAAACAGGACCTAAAAAGCAAAAACATACAATAAAATTGGGTTGCCTCCCAACAAGCGCTATCGTTTAACGGCCCTAGCTAGGCATAAAACACAAATAGGTCTAAGTATTGTCATCTTAGGCATGAAATCCATTAATCACACACTCATGATTCTTAGGAGATTCTTTAGCTTTATAAATGATTAAACTCCTAGGCAAGAAATGAAGAAATTCATTCATGATAATAGGTTCTTTAATAATGTCAATAAAATTGGGGTGAACACTAATTAATTTGAGATCTTCATCTTTCTTACTAGAAGATTCACACGTATTTTTTGGAACATAAGTAAATTTTGCAATCTTAGTAGGGGGGAGATTGGGAGTAGTTTTGACGGAGGAAAAAGTGGAACCCAAGTTGGTAATAATATCTTCTAGTTTGCCTATTCTAGTAGAATCTTGATCTATCTGTTCATTAACTATGGGTTCCTTTTCCATTAGATTCCTTAGAGTAACTCCTACCTTAGATCCATATTGATTAATCTGATTATGAATCTTTTTATCCACATTTTCAATAAACTCAGTGGTAGCAATTTTATTTTCAGTGATATCCAATCTTTGCATTACATGTTCCAAGGTTTAAACAGTTCCATTAACCAAAAGAGGAGGTGGGCCTAGCAAATCTATCATGACATTATAAGAATCAAAAGTATGGCTCCCCAAGAAATTTCCCCCACTAATGGTATCTAGAACATATCTTTTCCAAGTAGTAATGCCTACGTAAAAATTGCGAAGAAGAACGGAAGTAGATTGCTTTCGAGCACATCTATTTTGAGCATTGCAAATTCTATACCAAGCATCTTTTAAGTTCTCTCCTTCCCTTTGTTTAAAATTGAGAACCCCATTATCGGGGGTGCTGACAAGGATAGGAGTACTAGCCATTGAAGCGAAATAAGCACAGAAAAGAAAGCGAAGAAGACGAACGGAAGAGGGGCAAAGAAAAGGCAAATGTTTTCGAAAATCGTTTTGGAAGTGGGGGAGAGGAAAACGAGAGGCGAATGGCAAATAATGTAATGCGAGAGATGAGAGTTTCTGATGGGTACTTGGTATGTCTTGACTTGATGTAGATCTCCCTGGCAACGGCGCCGGAAATTCTTCCTGTTACCTCTTGAGCTTGCGTTGGTTTTTCCCATGAAGAGGAAAGGGTGAAGCAGCAAAGTAGAGTAAGTATTTCCTTAGCTTTTGAGAACCGATGTATCAATCCAGTAGGAGACAACACTTAAGTCACCGAATACCTGCACAAACAAACACCAACTTGCACCCAACGCGATAAGGGTTTGTCAATCCCTTCACGGTTATTTGCAAATTGAGATCTGATAGAGATGATAAAAGGTAAAGTAATATTTTTGGTATTTTTTGGTATATGGAACGGAAAGTAAGATACTGCAAAGAAAGTAAACAGGAAACTAGAATTGCAGATCAGAAACCTATATGATGGAAAATAGACCCGGAGGCCATAGGTTTCACTAGAAGCTTCTCTCGAGATTGAAATTATTACGGTGGGTGAACAAATTACTGCCGAGCAATTGATAGAAAAGCGCATAATTATGACGATATCTAAGGTAGTGACCATGAATATAGGCATCACGTCCATGTCAAGTAGACCGAAATGATTCTGCATCTACTACTATTGCTCCACACATCGACTAACTCCTACCTGCATCTAGAGTATTAAGTTCATAAGAACAGAGTAACGCATTAAGCAAGATGATCTGATGTAGCGGGATTAACTCAAGCAATATGATGAAAACCCCATCTTTTTATCCCCGATGGAAACAAAACAATACGTGCCTTGCTGCCCTACTATCACTGGGAAAGGACACCGCAAGATTGAACCCAAAGCTAAGCACTTCTCCCATTGCAAGAAAAACCAATCAAGTTGGCCAAACCAAATTGATAGTTCTAAGAGACTAGCAAAGATATCAAACATGCTGATAAAAATTCAGAGGAGATTCAAATAATATTCATAGATAAACTTGATCATAAATCCACAATTCATCGGATCTAGGCAAACACACAGCAAAAGAATATTACATCGAATAGATCTCCAAGAACATCGAGGAGAACTTTGTATTGATAATCAAAGAGAGAGAAGAAGCCATCTAGCTACTAGCTATGGACCCGTAGGTCTGAAGTAAACTACTCATGCTTCATCGGAGAGGAAATGGTGTTGATGTAGAAGCCCTCTGTGATCGATTCCCCCTCTGGCAGGATGTACAGAAGGTTGCAGCGGTGGAATAGTGGTTTCGTGGCTCCCCTAGATGTGTTTGGGGTATAAGAGTATATATATATATATATATATATATATATATATATATATATATATATATATATATATGCGAGTGAATTAGGTCAGGAGACGCTCAAGGGGCCCACAAGGTTGGGGGGCCCGCTCCACCCCCCCCCCCCTTGGCGCGCCCTCCAGCCTTGTGACCTCCTCGAAGCTTCTCTAACTTGTACTCCAAGTCTCCTAGGTGTCTTCTGGTCCAAGAAAAATCATTGCGAAAGTTATATTCCATTTGGTATTCCTTCTTTGCGAAACTCTAAAACAAGGAAATAGCAAAAATTGGCACTGGGCTCTAGGTTAATAGGTTAGTCCCAAAAATCATATAAAATAGCATATTAATGCATATAAAACATCCAAAACAGATAATATAGTAGCATGGAACAATCAAAATTATAGATACGTTGTATACGTATTAGACCTCGTGGAGGGATGGTTGAACAGTAGCCGGCGGAGGGCTAGATGAACAGTTACCCGTGGAGGGGCGATTGAACAGGACCCCGTGGATATGGCTAGTTGAACAGTAGCCGGTGGAGGAGCGGTGTAGGCTGGATGAACAGGAGCCCGTGGATGAACAGTAGGTGGTGGAGGCAGGAGTGGAGATGATGTCTACTACACAACCTTCTTCTTGTAGACGTTGTTGGGCCTCCAAGTGTAGAGGTTTGTAGGATAGTAGCAAATTTCCCTCAAGTGGATGACCTAAGGTTTATCGATCCGTGGGAGGCGTAGGATGAAGATGGTCTCTCTCAAACAACCCTACAACCAAATAACAAAGGGTCTCTTCTATCCCCAACACACCCAATACAATGGTAAATTCTATAGGTGCACTAGTTTGTCGAAGAGATGGTGATACAAGTGCAATGTGGATGGTAGATAAAGGTTTTTGTAATATGAAAATATAAAAACAACAAGGTAACAAGTAATAAAAGTGAGCGTAAACGGTATTGCAATGCTAGGAAGCAAGGCCTAGGGTTCATACTTTCACTAGTGCAAGTTCTCTCAACAATAATAACATAATTGGATCATATAACTATCCCTCACCATGCAACAAAGAGTCACTCCAAAGTCACTAATAGAGGAGAACAAATAAAGAGATTATGGTAGGGTACGAAACCACCTCAAAGTTATTCTTTTGGATCGATCTATTAAAGAGTTCGTACTAGAATAACACCTTAAGAAACATATCAACCAAAACCCTAATTTCACCAAGATACTCCAATGTCACCTCAAGTATCCGTGGGTATGATTATACGATATGCATCACACAATCTCAGATTCATCTATTCAACCAACACAAAGAACTTCAAAGAGTGCCCCAAAGTTTCTACCGAAGAGTCAAGACAAAAACGTGTGCCAACCCCTATGCATAGACTCCCAAGGTCACGGAACCCGCAAGTTGATCACCAAAACATACATCAAGTGAATCAATAAAATACCCCATTGTCACCACGGGTATCCCATGCAAGACATACATCAAGTGTTCTCAAATCTTTAAAGACTCAATCCGATAAGATAACTTCAAAGGGAAAACTCAATCCATTACAAGAGAGTAGAGGGGGAGAAACATCATAAGATCCAACTATAATAGCAAAGCTCGCGGTACATCAAGATCGTGCCAAATCAAGAACACGAGAGAGAGAGATCAAACACATAGCTACTGTTACATACCCTCAGCCCTGAGGGTGAACTACTCCCTCCTCGTCATGGAGAGCGCCGGGATGATGAAAATGGCCACCGAAGAGGGATCCCACCTCCGGCAGGGTGCCGAAACGGGTCTAGATTGGTTTTCGGTGGCTACAGAGGCTTGCAGCGGCGGAACTCCTGATCTAGGTTTTGTTCTAGGGGTTTATGTATATATATAAGAGGTTTTGGCATCGGGAACAAGTCAAGGGAGTCTCCGAGGCGGCCACGAGGTAGGGAGCGTGCCCCCCACACTCGTGGGTGCCTCGGGACTCTTCTGGCCCATCTCCGATGCTCCATGGGCTTCTTCTGGTCCAAAAATAATATCTGTCAAATTTCAGGTCAACTGGACTCCGTTTGGTTTTCCTTTTCCGCAATGCTCAAAAACAAGGAAAAAATGGAAACTGGCCCTAGGCTCTAGGTTAATAGGTTAGTCCCAAAAATCATATAAAATAGCATATAAATAGCATGGAACAATCAAAAATTATAGATACGTTGGAGACGTATCAGCATCCCCAAGCTTAATTCCTGCTCTCCTCGAGTAGGTAAATGATAAAGACAAAAATTTTGATGTGGAATGCTACCTAACATAATTATCAATGTAATTTTCTTTATTGTGGCATGAATGTTCAGATCCGAAAGATTCAAGACAAAAGTTTAATATTGACATAAAAATAATAATACTTCAAGCATACTAACCAAGCAATTATGTCTTCTCAAAATAACATTGCCAAAGAAAGCTCATCAATACAAAATCATATAGTTTGGCCATGCTTCATTTTCGTCACACAAAAATGCTCTCATAATGCACAACCCTGGTGGCAAGCCAAGCAATTGTTTCATACTTTAGTAATCTCAGACTTTTTTCAACTTTCACGCAATACATGAGCGTGAGCCATGGACATAGCACTATGGGTGGAATAGAATAAAATTATGGGGGTTGTGTGGAGAAGACAAAAAAGGAGAAAGTCTCACATTGACGCGGCTAATCAACAGGCTAGGGAGGTGCCCATCAACTGATGCCAATGCGAGGAGTAGGGATTGCCATGCAATGGATGCACTAGAGCTATAAATGTATGAAAGCTCAACAAAAAGAAACTAAGTGGGTGTGCATCCAACTTGCTTGCTCACGAAGACCTAGTAGGTAGAATTCTCACGAAGACCTAGGTAGCATTCCATAATGTTTCAAATTTGTCGCACAACGGTTACCATACGTGCATGCTACGGGATTTGCAAACTTCAACACAAGTATTTCTCAAGTTCACAATTACTCAACTAGCACGACTCTAATATCACCATCTTTATATCTCAAAACAATTATAAGGAATCAAACTTCTCATAGTATTCAATGCACTTTATATGAAAGTTTTTATTATCTCCCTCTTGGATGCCTATCATATTAGGACTAAATTCACAACCAAAGCAAATTACTATGCTGTTCTAAAAGACTCTCAAAATAATATAAGTTAAGCATGAGAGTTCATCTATTTCTTCAAAATAAAACCACCGTCGTGCTCTAAAAGATATAAGTGAAGCACTAGAGCAAACGACAAACTACTCTGAAAGATATAAGTGAAGATCAATAAGTAGTCGAATAATTATGTAACTATGTGAAGACTCTCTAACATTTAAGAATTTCAGATCTTGGTATTTTATTCAAATAGCGATAAAAACAAAATAAAATAAATGACGCTCCAAGAAAAACGCATATCATGTGGTGAATAAAAATATAGCTCCATGTAAAGTTACCGATGAACGAAGACGAAAGAGGGGATGCCATCCGTGGCATCCCCAAGCTTAGGCTCTTGTTTGTCCTTGAATATTACCTTGGGGTGCCTTGGGCATCCCCAAGCTTAGGCTCTTGCCACTCCTTATTCCATAGTCCATCGAATCTTTACCCAAAACTTGAAGACTTCACAACACAAAACTTAACAGAAAACACGTAAGCTCCGTTAGTATAAGAAAATAAATCACCACTTAGGTACTGTTGTGAACTCATTCTAAATTCATAATGGTGTAATATCTACTGTATTCCAACTTTTCTATGGTTCATACCCTCCGATACTACTCATAGATTCATCAAAATAAGCAAACAACGCATAGAAAACAGAATCTGTCAAAAACAGAACAGTCTGTAGTAATCTGTATCAAACGTATACTTATGGAACTCCCAAAATTCTGAAATAAATTGGTGGACGTGAGTAATTTGTCTATTAATCATCTGCAAAAAGAATCAACCTAAAATCACTCTCCAGTAAAAAAAGACAGCTAATATCGTGAGCGCAAAAGTTTCTGTTTTTATAGCAAGATTGCATAGACTTCACCCAAGTCTTCCCAAAGGTTCTACTTGGCACAAACACTAATTAAAACATAAATCCAGATCTAACCATAGGCTAGATATATTATTTATTACTAAACAGGAGCAAACAGCAAAGAACAAAAATAAAATTGGGTTGCCTCCCAACAAGCGCTTACGTTTAACGCCCCTAGCTAGGCATGATGATTTCAATGATGCTCACATGAAAGATAAAGAGTTGAAACATAAAGAGAGCATCATGAAGAATATTACTAGCACATTTAAGTATAACCCACTTCCTATGCATAGGGATTTTGTGAGCAAACAACTTATGGGAACAATAATAAACTAGCATAGGAAGGCAAAACAAGCACAACTTCAAGATTTTCAACACATAGAGAGGAAACTTGATATTATTGCTACTCCTACAAGCATATATTCCTCCCTCATAATAATTTTCAGTAGCATCATGAATAAATTCAACAATATAACCATCACATAAAGCATTATTTTCGTGATCTACAAGCATAGAAAATTTACTAATCTCCACAGAAGCAAAATTCTTCTCATTCGGAATAGTGGGAGTGTCATAAGAAACTCGAATACTATAAATTGTTTCCACATTAAAAGAGTAATGTTCAAAAAAAGGGTAATCATAATCATGACAAGTTTTATAAATACTACTTTATATAGCATAAGTGTCATCACAATAATCATCATAAGTAGCAACTTTGTTCTCATCATAATCAATTGAAACCTCTTCCAAGATAGTGGAATCATTACTTAATAGAAGTCATGACCTCTCCAAATCCACTTTCATAATTGTCACAATAAGATCCAACACCTTCCAAAATAGTGGGATCATTACTTCCTAAAGTTGACACTCTTCCAAACCCACTTTCATCAATATAATCATCATAAATAGGAGGCATGATATCATCATAATAAATTTGCATATCAAAACTTGGGAGGTTAAAAATATCATCTTCATAAATCATAGCATCCCCAAGCTTGGGACAAACATTAATTGCAGTAAATATATTCGCAAACATGTCATTCTCATCAAACATAGCATCCCCAAGCTTGGGCCTTTTCATATTATAAGCATAATCACTCTCATCACTAATAGCATGGATAGATCCAATAGTATAGCAATTATCATCATCACAATGAGTAATAGGAGCAACATCATTTGGGAGGGATACCTTTTTAGCTTTGATTCTTAGTCTTTTATTTTTCTTCTTCACATCATGTGTGGGTTTAATCCTCTTTTTGGAGCTCCTTATTAATGGGATTGGTTGAATAGAAGGCTCCTCCTCGTTACCTGATTCATCATAAGAAATAATAGGAGGATAATGGGAACTCTCTTCCCTTTCATTAGTATTCTCTTCATCTTCTTTCTGTTTTCTTGTCTTTATGTAATTGGCAATATAAGGATTTTCAATGCAATTCACCACACAATACATATAAATTTCCTCTAGATCAAAATCAAGAACTTTATCAAGGACAAATTTTGGAAGATCCTTAGTTATACGTTTCATTTCTTCATAACCCAAAAGAAAACTAAGTTCATTATCATGTGCAAGGGAAATCAAGTCATCACAATTTTTGGACATGATACGATCATGAAACAATTTGCATTGGATATTTAAATGACCAAGTTCATTACAAAGTTCACAAGGATGATTAAGAAAATTTAGATTTTCAGCACAGACATCCAGCCTTTCTTGCAACCATTTGGTTTATAAATAATTATGCCTCTTGCAAAATTTATCTTCATTATTTGGTGTGTACTTGCACACTCTATGCACTCCACAAAAGTTGACATGCTTATAAGAGACATTTTCATCATGACTAGTGCAATCACCATTAGTACTATGGATATTCAGAGAGTTCATACTAACAACATTGCAATCATGCTCATCATTCAAAGATTTAGTGCCAAACATTTTAATGCATTCTTACTCTAACATTTTGGCACAATTATTGGAATCCTTATATTCATGATAGATATTAAAAAGATGAAGCATATGAGGCACCCTCAATTCCATTTTTTGTAATTTTCTTTTATAAACTAAACTAGTGATAAAACAAAAAAACTAAAAGATTCAATTGCAAGATCTAAATATATACCTTCAAGCACTAACCTCCCCGGCAACGGCACCAGAAATTGCTTGATGTCTACTACTCAACCTTCTTCTTGTAGACGTTGTTCGGCCTCCAAGTGCAGAGGTTTGTAGGACAGTAGCAAATTTCCCTCAAGTGGATGGATGAAGATGGTCTCTCTCAAACAACCCTGCAACCAAATAACAAAGAGTCTCTTGTGTCCCCAACACACCCAATACAATGGTAAATTCTATAGGTGCACTAGTTCGGCGAAGAGATGGTGATACAAGTGCAATATGGATGGTAGATAAAGGTTTTTGTAATATGAAAATATGAATACAGCAAGGTAACAAGTAATAAAAGTGAGCGTAAACAGTATTGCAATGCTAGGAAACAAGGCATAGGGTTCATACTTTCACTAGTGCAAGTTCTCTCAACAATAATAACATAATTGGATCATATAACTATCCCTCAACATGCAACAAAGAATCACTCCAAAGTCACTAATAGCGGAGAACAAACGAAGAGATTATGGTAGGGTACGAAACCACCTCAAAGTTATTCTTTCGGATCGATCTATTCAAGAGTTCGTACTAGAATAACACCTTAAGACACAGATCAACCAAAACCCTAATGTCACCTGGATAATCCAATGTCACCTCAAGTATCCGTGGGTATGATTATACGATATGCATCACACAATCTCAGATTCATCTATTCAACCAACACAAGGAACTTCAAAGAGTGCCCCAAAGTTTCTACCGGAGAGTCAAGACGAAAGCGTGTGACAACCCCTATGCATAGATTCCCAAGGTCACGGAACCCGCAAGTTGATCACCAAAACATACATCAAGTGAATCAATAGAATACCCCATTGTCACCATAGGTATCCCACGCAAGACATACATCAAGTGTTCTCAAATCCTTAAAGACTCAATCCGATAAGATAACTTCGAAGGGAAAACTCAGTCCATTACAAGAGAGTAGAGGGGGAGAAACATCATAAGACCCAACTATAATAGCAATGCTCGCGGTACATCAAGATCGTGCCAAATCAAGAACATGAGAGAGAGAGAGAGAGATCAAACACATTGCTACTGGTACATACCCTCAGCCTCGAGGGTGAACTACTCCCTCTTGTCATGGAGAGCACCGGGATGATGAAGATGCCCACCAGAGAGGGATTCGCCCCCTCTGGCAGGGTGCCGAAACGGGTCTACATTGGTTTTCGGTGGCTACAGAGGCTTGCGGCAGCGGAACTCCCGATCAAGGTTATGTTCTGGGGGTTTCTGTATATATAAGAGGTTTTGGGCGTCAGGAACAAGTCAGGGGGGTCTCCGAGGCGGCCACGAGGTAGGGGGCGCGTCCCCACCCTCGTGGGTGCCTTGGGACTCTTCTGGCCCATCTCCGATGCTCCGTGGGCTTCTTCTGGTCTGAAAATAATCTCCGTCAAATTTTAGGTCAATTGGACGCCGTGGATGAACAGTTACAGGTGGAGGCTGGAGGAGGTCGACGGTGGATGAATAGTAGCCCATGGAGGATGTCGACGGTGGAGATGAATAGTTGCCCGTGGAGTCCTGTTTTGCGGTGCGCCACACCCCTCCCGATGAACAGGACCCCCGTTTCGACCGTAGCGCTCCAACACAAGTCTGTTTCCTCCTTTTTGCGGTACGCCACACCCCTCCCGATCAACAGGACCCCGTTGAGAACGTAGAGGTCAAAGAGAAGTCTGTTTCCTCCATTTTGCAGCGCGCCACACCCCTCCCGGTGAACAGGATCCCATTTTGACAGTAGGCGGTCGAACACAAGGCCGTTTCCTCCGTTCTGCGGTACGCCAGACCTCGTTTCGATCGGCTGTTCCATCCAAGCCGGTTGGCTCCCGATGAACACGAGGCATTCCGTTGCCTCCCGATGAGCAGGACCACACAGTTTCTCTGTTCCGACCCAGCCATGTACACGAGCCCTGGCCGTACGTATGCGAGAGTAGGCATTCGAGACCCCGCCCATATGTACGTATGTGGCCGTATTTACTTTCTTGCACCCTGGCTGTACGTATGTGTACTTGCTATGTGCGCGCCTCTACTACGACACGTGTCCTTCCTTACTCGGCCACGGTTCATCGCTGCCGCCTGCAGACAGACCGATCGTATGAATGTACACGTTCGCGGCCAGAATGACAACGCTATGTACGCTTCGACCTGGTGGGTCCCGACTGTCAGGGAGGATAAGGAGGCACTTGCTTGCATGTGAAGATGTAGCTGGTGGGTCCCAACAGTCAGGGGGAAACATTTTTTTCACGAAATACGGTGGCCCATCCAGTGGGTCCCTGCTGTCAGGTGGAGGAATCATTATTTTGCGCGTAATAAGGTTGCACTTCCTTGCTGCGGCCCTCGACCCAGCTGTCAGCCTCTCCACGTATAGTACTCTTCCAATGGAAGTCGTTCCTTGACCACATTGACCACGCCGCGCCGAGAGCACCAAGGCGGTGGATGACGGCGAGGACTAGGAAGGGGACGACGTGGAGCCGGGGAAGACGCGACAGTGGATGCCCACGTGGAGAGGAGTACGAGGGTTCACTAGTTCGGCTGCGGTGTGAGGCTGCCGTCGCCGCAGCATAACTGGGGGTGTGGGTGAGTAGAGGGATGCACTACAAAAATATGCACTTCCATGATGATACGTGTTTGTCACAGCAGGTCACGTTTTCTATCATGCATGTACATCCATGACGATTTTATGACAGAATCAAGATAGTCATACTTGTTCTGTCATAGAAATGTTGCATGACATTACCAAAATTATCATCACGGATGTGTCCACTTGCATGACGATAAATCGCGCGTCATAGAAGTGCTTTCATGAAGGGTCACCGACATGTGGCATCCACCGTAATGGGCCGCCGTTAAGCTATCGGGTTCTAGTTTGGACCCGAAAACCCGTTAATGGCCCCGACCAATGGGGATTTTCCATGTGTAAAATTCTCATTCGCCGGATAATGCATGTGTCAGCTAATCATTGGTACAAATGTCATTCCTACAATGGACAGAAGACGCCTACACTACTGGAATCAGCTAATTTGCCATCTGCCAGCTCTTTGCCGTCTGCTTGCTGATCAGGACGTTCTGGGTAATTTCTCCTTTACACATTTCAAAATCTTCAACTAGCTAGTTATTAATTGTACTAATCAATATTGTCTCATTTGATTGCAGACATTCTACAGGTGTGAGGAGGGATACGAGGAGGACTGCGCAAATGTTATCCAGAACGTCTGCAAGCGCCTACTCCAGAACTTACGGCACGAGGCTCGGGTGCAGGCTGTTCGAGACTACTACGCCTTGCGTGGTATCAAGAAGACCAAGCCGGCGTGCCGCGATAAGTTCCTGAGTAAGGAGCAGTACATGAAGGTAATTCTTAAGGCCTTCTACTTAAGTTCCTTCATTTAGTAATTCTTAGCCGTAGCGCTCAAGTTTCTATTTGCTAACTTAGGCGCCTCCGAGATGGTGTGCGGATCGGATGGATTGTTGGGAGGTGTTGGTCGATGAGTGGTGCTCACAAGAATGGCTAGCCCTCCACAACCAGGCCAAGGACAAACGTGCCCAAATGGAAGGTGTGCCACACCATCAAGGCAGCTCCAACTTATATCAGTTCGGGCGCAACTGGGTATGTGGTTTGCTTCATGATTCATGCAATTCATTCATCATGCTAGCTTGAGCCCTTTAATTACTAATTTTCATTGTTTCTCTCTTTCAGGCACGCCACAATAAGGCGGATAAGGTGCCAGAGGTGTACGACCTGTATGCCATGGCCCACACTGGCTCTTACAAGAAAGTCAAGGCTTTCTCTCAGTCTGACCTCGATGATGCAAACAACTTCACCAACATCTCCTCCCACAACAAGCTCGTGAGATATAGAGATGATGGGAAGGCGAGGAAAGGGGAGGACTTTAACCCGAGCCAGGGTCCCATTGATCCAGAGCTGGTGATGATATCTGGTGGCGGGAGGTCCCATGGCTCCATAGCCATTGGATATGGACTTATCCGTTGTCCTAGCACTCTCCCGGAGATCAAGGCGCGCCAGTCGACCTCCGCTCCTGAGATAAGGCCTCGTGAACAGCCAGTGCAACTCGCCATCAAGGTTAGTGATACGTACTCAGTTATCTTTCTCCATTACATTGTGTGCGCTTCCATCAATGATTACAAATGGTCATGTGAGTGGTGTTGCAGGCTGCTATACAGACTGAGAGAGATAGAACGGAGAAACTTCTGGCGGAGGCGGCGGAGAGGCAGCGGGAGATGGAGGAGAGGACGAGAAAGATGATGGAGGAGGAGACGGCACGGAATGACATGCAGGCAAGGGCCATGTACGAGCTCCTTGTGGTAAGTTTCTTCTGCAGATTACTTGCTAGTCTTAACATTTGAGTCTCATTACTAACTAGTATGACTCTGTTCTGAAAACCAAATGTGCAGTCTGTGTGCGAGAAGTCCGGTCAGCCCGCTCCGCCGATGCCAGTGATTGCTCCTGGGAGCACGGTGAGTTTAGTTTGAATGGACATTAGTTGGTAGTCTTAACATTTGAGTGTCGTAATGCTAAAGAGACATTGGAAATGATCTTTGGTGCAGCTTAACTCCAGAAACGCATCGCACGATCCTTCTCCAGGTAGCGGCACTAGCCACCCCGCTCCTACACCTCCCTGATCACGGTAAGTTTCTCTAGTGTTTTGCTTAACAAATGGATAAAGACCTAGACTTAGCTTTATTTCCTCCAATATGCTTACCATAATGACCTAGAGTTAGCTTATTTTCCTCCAAAATGACCCATTTTACCTAGGTTAGCTTATAAATGATGCAGTTCATCCAAGTTAGCTAAAAAATGACCCATTTTACCTAGATTAGCTCCTAAATGATCCATTTTACCTACGTTAGCTTTAAAATGGCCCATTTCACCTACGTTAACTCCAAAATGACCCATCTTACCTAGGTTATCTCATAAACGATCCATTTCAACTAATTTAGCTCATAAACGATCCATTTGACCTAAGTGAGCTAAAAAACGATCCATTTCACCTAAATTAGCTCTTAAATGATCCATTTCACCTAAGTTAGCTGAAAATGATCCATTTCAACTAAATTAGCTCGAAAATGATCCATTTCAACAAAGTTAGCTCAAAACCGATCCATTTCAACTAAGTTAGCTCAAAAACGATCCATTTGACCTAAGTGAGCTAAAAAAGATCCATTTCACCTTAGTTACCTCAAAAACGATCCATTTCACCTTAGTTACCTCAAAAACGATCCATTTCTAACTTTCTTATTTTGCCATTTTGCAGATTTCATTATGTGTTGGATGGAGTGCTTGTTCTACTCTTCTTCTTCTTGTCTTCTCATTCTTGTCTTCTCATTCTAGTCACCTTAGCTATGGAGTGCTACTTTATGTATGGATGGAACTTCTTTGTGTATGAAATGATGGATGGAACTTGTTTATGTATGAAATGATGGATGGACCTTGTTTATGTATGAAATGATGTATGAACTTGTTTATGTGATGAATGCCTGTGAAATATATCTATATGTCATATATATTTTCTGTGCAAATTGTGGGATTTAACAAAAAACAGAAAAAACAGACAATATGCAGGATCTTTGCCGTCTGCCACCGACGGCAAAGAGCTCTTTGCCGTCTGCCACGGATGGCAAAGAAGCCGCGTGGCAGCCAACTGTGCTTCCTGGGAGCTGACCCATTTGGTCAGTTTGCCTACAGTGGCAGACGGCAAAGACTTTGCCGTCCGTGGCAGACGGCAAAGAACCTGCACTTTGCCATCAGTGGCAGACGGCAAAGAACCTGCCATCTAGTGACATGTAGATGACATCATAAGGCGGACGGCAAAGACCAAAGGCTCTTTGCCGTCTGCGGCGGACGGCAAAGGTCTGCCGTTAGCCACTTAACGGACTGACAGCGCAATTATTACCGTCCGCCCTCTTTGCCGTCCGCCGCCAGGAAGCAGACGGCAAAGCAGCTGTTTACCGTAGCCTTCTTTGCCGGAGCCTTTTGCCGTCCGCGACTGACGGCAAAGGTCTTTGCCGTCCGCCTTTTGAGCCTTTGCCGTACGCCATGGCAGACGGCAAAGTAGCTGTTTCCTGTAGTGCTTTGATATGTCGACACGTGGCACAGCCCAACAGTGGCCCATTTTAGGTTAAAAGGCCGGCCCAGCTAAAGGCCCACCATGTTTTTCAGACACTAGTGGGCTGGCCCGTTAATAGCCTGCCATGTTTTGGGTCAAATTGAAGCCCATATCAGATGAGGCCCTTTCACAGCTTGCTGTGTTTTGGGCCAAATTACGGCCCATATCGGTTCAGTCTCGTTAACAGGCCACTGTTCTTTTGGGCCCATTCTAAGACAGGTTTGTAATTCAGGCTGTTAAATGCCCATTTACTAGTTCGGCCCTATAAAAGTTTTGGCCTGTTAGCGGCCTGTGGTGCATTTGGGACGTTGTCGGCCCGGTTTAACTTTAGGCCATTTAATGGCCCATGCAGAAACTGGCTTATTTCTTGTCCGAAGTAACTTTAGGCCCCTTAACGGCCCGTAGTCTTCGTGGATAAATTTCAGCCCAACTAGCCTATCGACCTGTTAATGGCCCGTGTAACAGTTGGGCCTAATTACAACCCGCGTTGAATCCGGCCTGCTTACAGCCCATCTGATAATGGCCCGTGACACTTTTGGGCCTATGATATGTCTCGAACGTCTCTATAATTTTTTATTGTTCCATGCGGTTATATTATTAATCTTGGATGTTTTAAATCATTTTATAGTAATTTTATATCATTTTTTGGTACTAACCTATTGACATAGTGCCAAGTGCCAGTTGTTGTTTTCTACATGTTTTTTACATCGCAGGAAATCAATACCAAACGGAGTCCAAACACAGCAAAACTTTTTGGAGATTTTTTTGGACCAGAAGACATCCAGTGGACCGAAGAAGCGCCTGGGGGTTGCTCCGAGGGGAGCACAACCCACCTGGGCGCGCCAGGATGCCCAGGCGGGCCCTGGTGGGTTGTGCCCACCTCGGGTGCCCCCTGAACCGACTCTTTGCTCTATAAATACCCCAATATTCCAGAAACCCTAGGGGAGTCAACGAAAATAAATTTCAACAGCTGCAGAGTCCAGAGCCACCAGATCCAATCTAGACCACATCACGGAAGGGTTCACCACTTCTATTGGTTCCTCTCCGATGATGCGTGAGTAGTTCTTTGTAGACCTACGGGTCCGTAGTTAGTATCTAGATGGCTTCCTCTCTCTCTCTTGATTAGCAATACAATGGTCTCTTGGAGATCCATATGATGTAACTCTTTTTGTGGTGTGTTTGTTGGGATCAGATGAACTTTGAGTTTATGATCAGATCTATCTTTTTATATCCATGAAAGATATTTGAGTTTCTTTGATCTCTTATATGCATGATTGCTTATAGCTTCGTAGTTCTTCTCCGATATTTGGGTTTTTTTTGGCCAACTTGATCTATTTATCTTGCAATGGGAAGAGGTGCTTTGTAGTGGGTTCGATCTTATGGTGCTTCATCCCAGTGACATAAGGGGAACCGACACGTATGTATCGTTGCTACTAAGGATAAAGTGATGGTGTCTATTTCTACATAAATAGTTCTTGTCTACATCATGTCATCATTCTTATTACATTACTCCATTTATCCATGAACTTAATACACTAGAAGCATGCTGGATAGCGCTCGATGTGTGGAGTAATAGTAGTAGACGCAGGCAGGAGTCGGTCTACTAATCTGTGACGTGATGCCTATATAATGATCATTGCCCGGATATTGTCATGATTATTTGAAGTTCTATCAATTGCCCAACAGTAGTTTGTTTACCGATCGTTTGCTATTTGTCTCAAGAGAAGCCACTAGTGAAACCTACGGCCCCCGGGTCTCTTTCTCATATATTTGCCTTTGCGATCTACTTTTCCTTTAAATTTATTTTCAGATCTATTAAAATAAAAATACAAAAATACCTTGCTGCAATTCATTCTTATTTATTTTATTTGGCATTCGTGTCGGCGTTCTGGGAACGGCGGTCCCCAGACTTGCCTGCCTGCGGCCCACGCCGTGGCTGTGCTAGCAGGCCTGTACGGCCCATCTTCATCAACAAGGTGTTCAAGACCCTCACGAGGGGCCAAGCCTCGCGAGGCGGACGACACAAGACCTCCTCAGGAGCGGCCTCACCAGGCTGGCTCGCGAGGAGCGGAGAGATCAAGGCAAGGCAAACCTCGCGAGGTTCTCCTGACGTGAGCCATGACGATCGTGATCAGGCGGGCGCCATCGTACAGTGTCCTTGTTTCCCCTTTGGTGCAACGAGACCAAGACCAGCAGGACGGCAAGACGGAGGTCACCATGGAGCCCAAGGCGGCGTCACCACCCGAGCCTTTTGCAGGCGAAGACCGCTTTTGTCAGGATAAGCTGTACTAGCTGCCCCCTTCCCGCTCAATATTTGGGGAGAGGACCAGGGCCTCTATAAATAGGATTAGCCACCACCGTAGGAAGGGGGTTGATCTGATCTTTAGCTAATCCTTAGCCACACACTAAGCACAAGAACACCTCAACCTCAGGAGGCTCTTCTTCCCCTTGTACTGTTCATCGTCAGCCCAAGAGGCAATCCACCACCACCACATTGGAGTAGGGTATTACACCACAACGGTGGCCCGAACCAGTATAAATCTTGTGTCTTTTGTGTTGTGAGTTTGTCGAGTTCGTCCGCGAGATCTTAGCAAGCTACGGTCTGGATCGATAGGAGGGAAAGAACTTCGCGCACACCCCAGAGTTTGAACCTTGAGGGTTTTGCCGGAACCCGTGATCCGACATTTGGCACGCTAGGTAGGGGTGCGCCGGAGCCTCTTCCCCGCCAATCGATGCGCTGACGTTCCACGGTCCCGATGTCCGGCGACCCGAGGGCCGACTCCGACCGCTGGGCAGCCTGGCCCACCCAAGCGGCGCCGCCTACCCATGAAGACCTCAACCCTGCGCTCCAAGCGGCACAGGCGCCACCTAACACCGCCGGGCGCGGGCGGCGCGGCCAGACGCCGTCCCCCTCACTCCACGACAAGCGTGAGCCGCTGCAAGGGCCGCAAGCCACGCCGCAGTAATGGCGCCACACACCCGGCGGGAGCAGGCGAACATGCGGGCCGCGTTCACAGTGGCGCGGGAGTTGCTGCGGTGCCAGACTGATGGAGAGCGGCCGGGATGCACTGCTGGAACGTGTCGCCGAGCTGCTGGATGCGGCGGCGGTAGGAGCGCCGCCCTTCTGCTATCTGCTTCCTCCTCGTGCCGCTACTGGATCTCACGGCGGGCCTCGCCGCAACCACGTGCCCTCGGTTGTGCCTGGGGGCTTCGTCGACACCACCATGGCCGGCGCCGCTGGGGGCCCCGTTGCCCCCACGCCGCCTCCGATGAGCATGGGCACGAGCGTTGCCTCCCATGGTCCCAACGAGACGTCACGCTATCATCCTCAGGACGCCGCGCTGGGCCGGGCAACGTGCAGTGTGGGGCACTACGGCGAGGTGTTCGGGGTAACAGCCCCGGACGCCTATGTGCCCCGCATGATGGACCAAGAGTACACGCCGGCACATGACCCTGGCTCGTTCCTCGGAGAAGGTTGGGAAGAAGAGGCGCTAGAAGTTGAGGCCTTCCAGGAGCCGACGGGGAACCACGACGACCGCGCCTGCAACAACAACTACAGGGTACCACTAATCTCTCAAGAGCAGGCTTACGCTAACCATGGGCTGCAAGTGAATCAGGTCACAACCTCGGCCGACGGCCCCAGCGCAGCAGCCCCCCCCCCCCCCCGCCAGGGGAAGCACGCTAGGGGCTGCATGGAGGGAGCCAGGAGCAAGGCCCCTCCCCACGTCGCGCGAAGCAAGGCGCCACCCGGAGGTAGGCCCTCTGTCGGGGAGGCACCGACGAGCTTTCCCCCGGCAGAGGACCCATGGTCGCCGAGGGCGCCACTGGCATCCCCTTTCCCCCCTTTGTGTCGTCCCTATTGCCGGTCGGCTCAAAGGTGGTCGAGGGTGGCGCAAGGCGGGGCCCTCGCCTGGCGATATGAAGCAAGGCCGATAACTGTGAAGAAGGCCCAGTGCCTGTGAAGATCGCCGCCCGTGACACTCTCACGTAATAATGAGTGGGGCTATACACGCCCCGGAGTCTCCGGAGAGCCGCCCTCGGGCCTCGGGGGCTCCCTCCCACGCCTAGTGGCACCACTTATCTCCGCGCTGGTGACAAGACCAGAACACTAGACTAGGCGCCGGACGCGGCCATTTGCTTTGGATCTCTTTTATGTAACCTTGCCTTCTGGATTTGTATTTAAGTTGAAGCTGAATTTTCATTCTTGCGCGCGGGGGTTGCCTTTTCTCGTTCGAGCGATTTTTAGCTATCTGGTTCTTGCCTTACCCTGAGCCTTACGACCGCTGCCTCCCCCTCATGGGCTCCTCGCGAGCGGGGCAGGGCGCAGCATACGCGTCGTGTGCATCGGCACCACGATCGGCGTCGGATTCTCGCGAAGCCCTCTCGGGCGAGCCAGCAGACTCTTCAGGAGTCCCTCGGGAGCTCATGATCTCATGATCCAGCACGGGGGCTTACCTGGCTAAGGTAAGCTGCGACGGCAAGTCTGCCATCGGGCCCACGGATCCTCAAAGGTGCATACTCGGCTTGACATGAGGAATGAAAGACAGCGGTTTGTTTACACGAGGGGCTCCCCCTCTCAAAATGCTCTCACAATCTTTAGGGGCCACACCCAAGTTTTTGCATACAGGATAAAACAGCAGGGGAACATGGGATCAGCCAGATATGTCGCTCGGCACATCGCCTTCGGACGCGTCGCTTGCGTCGTTGTCATCTTCGCCAGCATCGTCGTTGCCTTCGGCGGCGCCTCCATCGCCGTCGTTGACCACGTCACCTTCGTTTGCGGTGACCACCACCGCTTCATCTTTGGAAGCGAAGGCCCTGACCAGCGCGTCCATGTTGTCCTCCACCCACCGCGCCAGGTCGCCCCGAATGGCCTGCTGTACGGGGGAAATGGCGGCGTCAAAGTCGAAGTCGGGGAAGGAGTTCCGAAGATGGCTGAAGACACGGGAGAACGCGCGCCCAAGCAGGCCCCGGCTCCTCTCTTCCACAAGCTGGCGAGCTCTATCAGACCGGGCTTCCAGCCGCATCACCACATCGGTAAAGAAGCTCAGGTGACCGACGTAGTCATTCGAGTGGGGGTGCGGTGCATTCTCGTCAGAAACGTGGCCTAGCGCCTCATTGGCCCTTACCCTGAGGTCCTGGAGCATGGGGGCGTGCTCGTGCTCCAGCGCCCGCCGCTAGAGCACCTCCTCCCTGTTCTGCCACGCAACGGACTCGGCGTCAGCTACCCGCTTTTGGAGAGAAAGCAGCTCGGCGCGGGCGGATGCCAAGTCCGCCTGCACCGTGACCAGGGCGGCAGTCGTGGCCTCCTCACGCCTCTCCGCCTCAGCTAACCTGGGCCTAAGAGCGGCGGTCCTGCCCGCTGCCTCTGTTTCCGCAAGCTTCAGCTTCATGTCATGCCAACCCTCGAGATCCGCGCGAACCTCGGCCACCCGGCAGTTGACCTCCTCTCGGACCTTGGCCTCGCGAGCCCCAACGGCATCTTCTGCTTGGGCAACTTGACGCTCCCTCGTCTCCAATTGCTCAAGGTCGAGGCTACGCTCCATGGCTTCCAGAGCCAACGCTTCCTCGCGCTTCCGGACCTCTTCTTACTCGGCGGGCGTCCCCCTCAGCGACGCAGGGCGGCTTTGCGCGCCTCCAACTGCTGCTCGAGGGACGCACTCCAGTCCTGGAGCTCCCACGCGGGCTTCTCCGCAGCATCGCGACGCAGTCAGCCTCGCGAGCCTCCTCCAGAGCTCGAGAGCAAGCCTCACGAGAAACCTCGAGGGACGCCTTGGGTTTCGCGTTGGCGAGATCGCGCTAATGGCGGCCAAGGTTGATGGCCACCTTCAGCTTACGCCGTTCCCCCACCAGCCGAAGACCCTCAGCCTTGAGGCGTGCGTCGACGTCCGCAAGTTCACCGCCGAGTCGGCTCATCGTGCTCATCGCCTCCTGGAAGAGCGCGTGGCGAACGACCTTCGTTCGCGCTCAAGCTCAAACGTGCGTCCCACCTCGTCCTCCGCCTCGGGGGCTGCAGGCGGGTCGTGAAGTGGCGCGCCCCCTCCCAGCAGGGGGCTGGGGGCTGGTGTTGCCCCGGGTGCCAGCCAGGCCTCGCGAGGGGCCCCGACCTGACGGGGCCCGCTGCTTGAAGAGGAACCGAACACCGAAACCAACCAGCCATTGTCCATGACCCGAGGAGGGGTCCTGGGCACGCCCGCCAAGCTCCACGCCAAGCCGTGGGGGAGGGACCACGAGGCCGCAGGTTCATTGCGCCATGGAGGCAAGCACACCTCTCCAACCAACCCTGCTCCAGGAACATCATGCAGACTCAGAGCGCTCAAGGCTGGTGGGGGAGTCGAGGAAAGAGGGAGCTGCTTCTCGGGGGACACAGCAGCCTTGACAAAAGGGACCCTGAAGAACTAACGTCAGGAAGGGAAGCAGCACTCAAGAAGACACAAAGATGAGGTACTTACTCGTCAACGGCGATGTACTTCCTCCGCTTCAACGGCCAGAAGATACCGCTGCTGCTCGAGGATCCTTTCCTCTTGTGGATCTCCTCGAAGTCCACGCAAAGCCGGCCGAAGCGCTGGACGTGGCGGCTGGCACGGGGCGCAGCCGGGGAAGCGCTCGGAGGGACAACTTCAGGAGCAACAAGCTGAGGAGAGCAGTCGGGTGCCGTTTGACTGCAACCCCCGAGGCCTCCAGAGCTTCGGCCTCAGGAGCCACGTGCTGCATTGCCTCCGCAAGCGACACCCCAGGGGAGGAATCACGAGCTCTCGAGGACGACGCCCCAAGATGACCAGGTGGCACATGTGAGGGAGTCCTGGATTAGGGGGTCCTCGGACAACCGGACTATTGGACTATGAAGATACAAGATTGAAGACTTCGTCCGATGTTCGGGTGGGACTCTCCTTTGCGTGGAAGGCAAGCTTGGCAATTCGGATATGTAGATCTCCTCCCTTATAACCGCCTCTGTGTAACCCTAGCCCCCTCCGGTGTCTATATAAACCGGAGGGTTTAGTCTGTAGGACAACAACAATCAGAATCATAGGCTAGCTTCTAGGGTTTAGCCTCTACGATCTCGAGGTAGATCAACTCTTGTAATACTCATATCATCAACATCAATCAAGCAGGAAGTAGGTTACTACCTCCATAGAGAGGGCCCAAACCAGGGTAAACATTGTGTCCCCCGCCTCCTGTTACCATCCGCCTTAGACGCATAGTTCGGGACCCCCTACCCGAGATCCGCCGGTTTTGACTCCAACATTGGTGCTTTCATTAAGAGTTCCACTGTGCCGTCACCATAAAGGCTTGATGGCCCCTTCGATCATCGGCAACGATGCGATCCAGGGTGAGGTTTTCCTCCCTGGACAGATCTTCGTATTCGGCGGCTTCGTACTGCGGGCCAACTCGCTTGGCCATCTGGAGCAGATCGAGAGCTACGCCCCTGGCCATCAGGTCAGGTTTGGAAGCTTGAACTATACTGCCGACATCCGCGGAGACTTGATCTTCGACGGATTCGAGCCCATGTCAGGTGCGCCGCACAGTCACGATGAGCATCACTTAGCTCTGCCGTCGGATGGTGTTCGGGAGATCACACCTGTGGCCACTCCGGCCCTCAATCCGGAGCAGATCACGCCGTCCGAGGATGGGTGGACCGACCCCGCCACGGAGGCCGCGCACTTAGCGGCGATAGAGCCAAATGCTGACTTCACCTCCTATGAGACCTGTGTTGCCGGACACTTGGATTCGTCCCCGGCCATGGGCTCCGAACCGCCTGTGTCCGTGCCTATCGAATCTGATTGGGCACCGATCATGGAGTTTTCCTCCGCGGATATCTTTCAGCACTCGCCCCTGGGCGACGTGCGAAATTCATTAAAGTCTCTCTCCTTGTCAGGAGACCCTTGGCCGAACTATGTCCGACTTGAGTGGAAAGCGGACGACAAAGAAATTCGTTCCCCACCCACCACCCACTTAATAGCCACTGTCGACGACTTAACCGACATGCTCGATTTCGGCTCCGAAGACATCGAAGATATGGACGACGATGCAGGAGACGAACAGGAACCACCGCCCACAGGGCGCTGGACTGCCACCTCAGCATATGATATATACATGGTGGACACCCCCAAAGAAAGCGATGGCAATAAGGCAACGGAGGATAATCCCCCCGAGAAGCAATCTAAGCACCGGCGTCATCGGCGCCGCTCTAAGCCCCGCCATAGCAAAAGCAGCAATACCGGCACAAGAGACAATAACGGTGCAAATAGTGCCGAAGACGAAGACAATCCCCTCCAGCCAGGTTTCGAGCGGGAGGATGGGCAAGCTAGCCCTAAGGAACAGGCAGCAGACAGAGAATCAGAGGATGACAATTACATGCCCCTCTCCGAAGATGAGGTGAACCTTGTCGACGAAGAATTTTTCGTGCCCGAGGACCCCGTCGAACAGGAGCGCTTCAAGCACCGACTTATAGCCACAGCAAAAAGCCTTAAGAAAAAGCAACAACAGCTTCAAGCTGACCAAGATGTGCTAGCGGATAGATGGACCGAGGTCCTGGCGGCCGAGGAATACGAACTCGAGCGCCGAAACAAGAGTTACCCAAAGCGCAGGTTGCTACCCCAACTCGAGGAGGAAGCATTAAAACCTACACTACCAGCATATGATGCGGCTGATCGGCCACCTCGTGGGCAAGACAGAGCGGCATATCAGCCCGAAGTCCAGCCCGAACCCCATCGCCAGTCAAACAAAAACACCAAGGCCCGGGGCAACACGCGGGACCTGCAAGACGTATTGGAAAATAAAGCATGACATACAAGATCGGTCTACGGATCACGGGGGTGCGCCCCAACGCGTGACGACGATCGTCATGCTGGATATACTAAAACCAAATCCGGCCAGGCCGAATACAGCAGACAAGACTCGTATGAACTACGTCGTGACATAGCCCTACACAGAGGCGCCGCACACCCCCTATGCTTCACTGATGAAGTGATGGATCACGAATTCCCAGAAGGATTTAAACCCGTGAACATTGAATCGTATGATGGTACAACAGACCCCGCGGTATGGATCGAAGATTTCCTCCTCCACATCGACATGGCCCGCGGTGACGATCTACATGCCATCAAGTACCTCCCACTAAAACTCAAAGGACCGGCTCGGCATTGTCTATTGAATCGAGAAATTGGATTGTACATCTTTCATCTTTTTGATTTTGTGCCAGCAAACTCCATTGGCAGTTGGGAGAATTTGGAAGACGCATTCCTTGACAACTTCCAGGGCACTTATGTGCGACCACCGGATGCCGATGACTTGAGTCACATAACCCAACAGCCAGGGGAATCAGCCAGGAAATTCTGGACTCAGTTCCTAACTAAAATAAACCAAATTGTCGACCGTCCGGATGCCGAGGCCTTAGCGGCATTTAAGCATAACATCCGTGACGAGTGGCTCGCCCGACACCTTGCCCAAGAGAAGCCGAAGTCCATGGCAGCCCTCACGACACTCATGACCCGCTTTTGCGCGGGCGAGGCCAGCTGGCTGGCTCGCAGCAACAACACATCAAAAAATCCTGGTAATTCAGATGCCAAAGATAGCAACGGCAGACCATGTCGCAACAGACACAAGCGCCGCAACAATGGCGACAACGCCAAAGACACGACAGTCAATGCCGGATTCAGTGGCTCTAAATCCGGTCAGCGAAAAGGCCATTCAAAAGAAGCAATCCGGGCCCGTCCAGTTTGGACCGCATACTCGATCGCGCGTGTGAAATTCATGGCACCCCCGATAAGCCAGCCAACCACACCAACAAAGAATGCTGGGTGTTCAAACAGGCCGGCAAGTTGAATGCTGAAAACAAGGAAAAGGGGCTGCATAGCGACGACGAGGAGGAGCCCCGGCCGTCGAACACTGGAGGATAGAAGAAATTTCCTCCCCAATTGAAAACGGTGAACATGATATACGCAACCCATATTCCCAAGCAGGAACGGAAGCGTGAACTAAGGGACATCTATGCGATGGAGCCAGTCGCCCCAAAGTTCAACCCATGGTCTTCTTGTCCGATCACTTTCGATCGCAGGGACCATCCCACTAGTATCCGTCATGGCGGTTCTGCCGCATTGGTCCTTGATCCCATCATTGACGGATTTCACCTCACTCGAGTCCTTATGGACGGTGGCAGCAGCCTGAACCTGCTCTATCAGGATACAGTGCGCAAAATGGGTATAGACCCCTTGAGGATCAAACCCACAAAAACCACCTTCAAAAGGTGTCATGCTAGGTGTAGAGGCCTGTTGCACGGGCTCAATCACACTGGATGTGGTCTTCGGATCTCCGGACAACTTCCGAAGCGAGGAATTAATCTTCGATATCGTCCCCTTCCGCAGTGGCTATCACGCACTACTCGGATGAACCGCATTTGCTAGATTCAATGCGGTACCGCATTATGCATACCTCAAGCTCAAAATGCCAGGACCTCGCGGGGTTATAACAGTTAATGGAAGCACAGAACGCTCGGTCCGCACGGAGGACCACACTGTGGCCCTCGCAGCGGAAGTGCAAAGCAGCCTTCTGAGGCCAACCGCCAATTCGGCGAACAAGCCCCCGGACACCTTCAAGCGAGTCCGGAGTACCCTACAACAGGATCGCCAGGCACGTTCAGAGCTCGCCTAGCAATTCGGGCTCCGTCCTAGTCCAAGTCAAGCGGTGAAATTTGTGCCGCGCGTACATAATTACGCACTCAAGATTCCATGGGCATAGGCGGAGGCACGACTATGGCACGGCCCACAATGCGGCTCAACCGCCTGAGGATCCGAATATCTTTACCATTTTCTTCCTTTCAGGACCCTATTCTCTGGAAGCCCTTTCCGATAGCCTGACTATCGGACCCATCACAGGAAGGAAACACCAAGGAAGCAAGAAGCTTTGACGTACAAGGGAATCCCCAGGTGGTCATTGATAATGATCGCTATACCTGTTTTACATACCCACACGCAGCTTGCCCTTGGATAGGACATGTCAAATAGTCCTATTTTTGCTTATTGCACTACTTGTATACATACGCTTTGACGTATCATTTAAATAACAATGTACAGTGTTAGCTTATTAGTGCATTTCTTCATCTTTCTTCCCTTGTCTGCTTATTTACGACAAATTCCACCCGTACATTCTGGTACGACCAGTGCGCCAGGGGCTTCATTGTACCTCATAAAGCGGCAAGAAAAGTCCGAACACTTTCGACAGTGCGCCACCCCGAACTTATAGCACTATATGCATCAGCTCCGAATCATGTCTTGGGTCAATAGTTGGGTTTGCCCGGCTCCCATGTTTTGGTACCTTACATTCCGCTATATCGGCTAAGGTAGCATTGGGAGAACTACTGCGATTGTGTCCCGGTTCTTTCGGACGAGCACCTCAGTAGAGAAAGCCGAAAACTGACTGTCATGATGCGGCGAGAGCTGGTCGCTGTTTGAGAGGTCTCAAATCCTTAAAGATTTTTTCCGCTTCGGGCGAGGAGTCGGCCTTGTCCGATTTAGGCGTACCTAGCGCCCCAAGTTCGGCCTTCTGAATACTAGGGGCTTCGCCAAAATTTAAAATTGTAGACTTCTATGGCTAAGTGAGAGTCATAAAGCTTTATAGTCCGATTGCCTGGTTCGTTCTGCTGAACAACTCCTTCAAAGGACCCAAAACTGGGATAAAGAGTGATCAGGTTTATCCCGAACACCTCAGTACTAGTTACATGGGGGCAGAAGCCGATACTGGCCAACTCTCAGATTTTATAAACAGCCACTCAGAAGGTAATATTTTAAATTAACAAGCGTTGCATAGCGCACATGAACTCGTTTCATATTACAGGATCACATGAGTACATTCATTCAAATTTTACATCCTTAGCACATTCCTCTGCCACAAGCCGAGCACCCTTCAGGACACTGTCATAATACTTTTCAGGGTGGCGATGCTCCTTGCCCTCCGGTGGCCCCTCCTTCACTAGCTTTTGGGCGTCCATCTTCGCCTAGTGCACTTTCGCCCGGGCAAAAGCCCTGCGCGCACCTTCAATGCAGACGGACCGCTTAATGACATCAAACCGTGGGCAGGCATTCACAAGCCGCTTTACCAGGCCGAAGTAGCTACCAGGCAGGGGCTCGCCAGGTCACATCCGGACTATGAGACCCCTCATGGCCAGTTCGTCCGCCTTGTGAAGCTCGACCGGTTGCTTCAACTGGTCACTCAAGGGCATCGGATGTTCGGTCCCAGTATATTGAGACCAGAACAACTTCTCCGTCGAGCTCCCTTCCTCGGCCCGATAGAACTCTGCGGCATCCGATACGCTGCGGGGCATATATGCGAACGCTTCTGGAGAGCTCCGAATTCGGGTAAGTAAAAGGAAAGTTTCCTTCACATGCTTGCTTTTCATAATGAATGCCTTACCCACTGTTATCTTCCTGACCGCCTGAATCTCCTGGGGGCCGTTTGGGCTTCGGCCTTGGCATTTTGTGCGTTCTCAAGGGCCTTCGCAAGCTCGTACCCTTGCGTCTTGGAGTCACGCTCCAGGGACTCGTATTTCTTGACAAAATCCTAGAGCTCTTGCTGAACCTCGCTGACTCGGGCCTCTTGTTTCTCGTGCTCGGTGCGCTCCTTAGCCGCTTTGTCTTCAGCCTCGGACAGCGCCTTCTTCAGGGCCGCCACGTCGGTCGTGGCCCCTAGCAAAATTCATGACGATCCTATGATCTAACAACCACCTTCTTTTTTATTGATATACAGACAGGGTATCACTTACCTTTGTTCTCTTCGAGCTGCCTCTTGGTAAGGCCGAGCTCTTCCTCGGACCGCTCAAGGTCCCGCTTCAGTGCGGAGACCTCCGCTGTACGAGTGGCAGCGGCCAGCAGCGAAGCCTGCTTATTCACATAGACACATTCTGATTAGACTGCTGCGATTCTTATTTGATCCTCTCTTCGGGCTTCCTTTGTGAACACCAAACAAAGCATCAGGGGCTACTGTCTATGCTGTAACATTTTCTCATAATTTGATTACTTACCTCAAAGCCTGTTAGGAGGCTGGCGCAGGCTTTAGTTAGTCCACTTTTGGCGGACCGAACTTTCTCGACCACCGCACTCATGATAGTGCGGTGCTCTTCGTCATTGGAAGCACCACGAAGCGCTTCCAGCAAGTTGTCCGATGCCTCTAGATGGATAGAGGCCATCGGCACAGACGGCTTTCCCCCCTTAGCGAGGGGTTGCCTGACAGAATCCGGAACCACTGGAGGTTCCGGCGCAGTATTCTGCTGGGGGCCAAACTTGCTGCCCCCGTCATTAGAGCCCGTGGGAGTCTTGCCCCCCATGCGCCCAGCATTTGGGACGTCGCCTTGGGGCGCCTCCAGAACTACCTCCCCTTGGTTCGGTGCCCTTTGAGACAACACCTCGAAGTCGTCCGTAGGGCGGGGGAGGAGGCGGTCGGGAGTGAATAGTTGTTCATCTCTGACTGGCCCAAAGACTCATCCGAATAGGATACGTCAATATGGGCTTTGGATGGACTGCATGATTATGTTTGGCATGATAAGAAGCAATAAAACGAAATATACCAGAACTATTATGGTATCCGGATACTTACGACTTCGCCAGGGGCTTGTCCCTGGGTAACCACTCCTCGTCGCTGAAAGCGGCCGCTGTGGAGTAGTCCGGAAGGAGGGTTCTTCCCATCTTGGACCCTTCGGCCTCCCCAGATGGGGCGGCCTTCCTTTTCTTGTTTCGCCCGGCTGGGGGGGGGGGAGAACTTTCCTCCTCCTCGTTTTCGTGGGAGGAGGGCGCCTCGGTGTTATCGGACGATGAGTCCAATACAACCTTGCGCCGGAGACCTTTCCTGGTCTTCGCGGCCTTCTTCTTGGCCTTCTTCTCCGGCGCCTCATAGGGCGTCGGAACCAGCATCTCCGTTAGGAGAGCCCTTGCTGGATCCTCGGGCAGTGGGGCCGGACAATGGATCCGCTCCGCTGTCGCAACCCAGTCCTGTTAAATGGCGTGGAGCCTCAGATCCCTCACATGATTATAATGGGGAAAGGAATATCTTATGAGATGTAAGGAGCTTACCGGATTGGCAGGGCGCTTTGCGCTGAGTCCGCGATCCTCGGTAAGTCGAAAAGCATCTTCCAGATGTCTTGGTGCGTCGTGTCGAAAAGCTCTCGCAGCATCTGGTGCTTAGCCGGGTTGAACTCCCACATATTGAATGCCCGTCTTTGACACGGGAGGATCCGGCGGAAGAGCATGACCTGGACCACGTTGACAAGCTTGATTTTCTTGCTCGTCATGTTTTTAACACAGTTCTGTAGTCCGGTCAGCTCCACCGATGAGCCCCAGGGTAGGCCCTTCTCTTTCCAGGAGGTGAGCCGCATGGGGATGCCGGATCGAAATTCGGGGGCCACCGCCCAGTTGGTGTCACGCGGCTCGGTGATGTAGAACCGCCCCGATTGCCACCCCTTCACAGTCTCCACGTAGGAGCCTTCAAGCCAGGTGACATTGGGCATTTTGCCCACCATGGCGCATCCGCACTCCGCTTGCTGGCCAACCACCACCTTCGGTTTCACGTTGAAGGTCTTCAGCCACAGGCCAAAGTGGGGCTTGACGCGGAGGAAGGCCTCGCACACGACGATAAATGCCCAGATGTTGACGATGAAATTGGGGGCCAGATCTTGGAAGTCCAGCCCCTAGTAGAACATGAGCCCGCGAACAAATGGGTGGAGAGGAAATCCCATTCCGCAAACAAAGTGGGTAAAGAATACAACCCTCTCATGGGGTTCTGGAGTAGGGACGATCTGTCCCGCGTCTGGGAGCCGGTGCGCCATGTCTGCGGCCAGGTATCCGGCTTCCCGGAGCTTCGTAATGTTCTCGTCCGTAACGGAGGAGACCATCCACTTGCCTCCCGCTCTGGACATGTTTGGAGTGGTTTTGTGGAGAAAATGCGAACTTGGGCGCTGGAGCTCGAGTGCGCGAGAATGGATGGGCAGGGAAGAAGAAGGCGTGGGTGAAAAAGAGTAGTCATTGTCCCTTTATAAGGGCGGTAGAAACTGTGTGCCTCCCCACTTGGCGCGGTTGGGTTACCCACACCCGTATTGATGAGAATCCCGTGATAAGGGGACACGATCTCTGCTTCAACATGACGTGCCAAGAAAATCACCTCGCAATATGTGCAGTAGCTGGTTGAGAAAAACGGTTCGAACAATGATCGGGCCGTGGCGTGATGTCACGCTATGAAATTTGTCAGCAGATTAGATTTGTGGGATATTATACTCTCTACGGTGGTATGTGGAATTTGTTTTGCAGAGCCGGAGACGATCCTTGTGTTCAAAATCTTCTATGAAGTATTCGGAGGAGGAACCCGCCTTGCAATGCCGAAGACAATCTGCGCGCCGGACTCATCGTCTTTGAAGCCGGCTTCAGGGGCTACTGAGGGAGTCCTGGATTAGGGGGTCCTTAGACAGCCAGACTATATACTTTGGCCGGACTGTTGGACTATGAAGATACAAGATTGAAGACTTCGTCCCGTGTCCGGGTGGGACTCTCCTTTGCGTGGAAGGCAAGCTTGGCAATTCGGATATGTAGATCTCCTCCCTTGTAACCGCCTTTGTGTAACCCTAGCCCCCTCCGGTGTCTATATAAACCGGAGGGTTTAGTCCGTAGGACAACAACAATCAGAATCATAGGCTAGCTTCTAGGGTTTAGCCTCTACGATATCGAGGTAGATCAACTCTTGTAATACGCATATCATCAAGATAAATCAAGCAAGAAGTAGGGTATTACCTCGATCGAGAGGGCTCGTACCTGGGTAAACATTGTGTCCCCCGTCTGCTGTTACCATCCGCCTTAGACGCACAGTTCGGGACCCCCTACCCGAGATCCGCCGGTTTTGACACTGACAACATGCACCTCAGCACTCAGGCTACCAGCTTCCGTCGGAGCTCGCCCCCCCCTGCACCCACAGTCGGGACCAGCTCGGCGCTGGCGGCAAAGAAGGGAGCCACGTCGACGGGGTTCTCGCGGGACCTCGCCAGGCCATTCGGGCGCACTCCCCACTCATCAAAGGAAGGCATGCTCTCTACAAATTCAGCCTTGTTTGTGCAGCGGTACAGCAGACAGCTCTTCCCAAGCATGTCATCCGGCGAAGGGACACCTGTCAGGACCTTGAGCACTGTTTGCCGTGTCTTAAGAGGGAGCCCGGACTCCTGAAACCTCATATGGTTCTGACTGCTGAGCGACTCGGCATCTGACGAACTCCGTCACCACCATAGGCGCAGTCATGCCGCAGACTTCAACCTCCTCAGCCTGAGCCAGACAGGGACGAGACAGGGGCTCGCGAGCTTCTCGTGGCCCCAACCGGAGTTGGGAACGGCAGGTGCTGACGGAGAGTGGAGCAGAGGGCTGAGCACCCCGGCATCGACAAACACCCACCGTGTCCGAAACTCGCTCGTGGATGAAGGAAGCTCGAAGTCAATGCCCGCACCCGCCGTCATGGCCACAGCCTGGAAGCTCACGCACCCCGAGCTTTGCTGAGGATCCGTCAGATGCAATGAGAAGAAATGACGGAGAAGGGCCACGGAAGGAGCGATGCCCACCATGGCCTCACACACAAAGGCGAAGACGGCAAGGAGAGTCACGGATTGGGGGTCGAGATGCAGCTTGTGGATCTGATAATGTTCAAGCACCGCGTTGAAGAAGGCGGAGAAAGGGGGAATCAGGCCGGCCCAAAGGGCATCGATGAAGATTGGGACCTCGGTGGCTGCCCGGGCAATGCGAGCGCGAGACGCAGGCCAAGCCACCATCTTCCCCCACTCGTTGAAGCTGCTGGCAGGAATGGGACGCACCTTGCCCATGGCCACATCGTTGAGTACCAGGGATCGGCGGACTGCAGGCTCCACGGCTGGAGGCGCACTTGGCGAATACAGAGGCTTCTTCCCCTTGTCTGCTTGTTTCGGCGCCATGACGATGAAGCGGGTCGAGTGCAGGTCGGATTGAAGAGGAGGGCAGAGTCTCGAGGAAGCAGAGGGATTGGGAAAGTAAGGCATGGGCGATGGAAGAATAACTATGTAGATAGCGGGGGCCGCATAGCCAGGCGGACTCGAAGGCAGTGTGGGGAAGCGGAGACGCCCACGTCCAATCAACCGCCACGCGTCGACCCAGGCCGCAGGCTTTTGGGGCCTGCGGCGCTCCGTACTTGACCTTTGGCTTCGCCTCGAAGCCAAGCCCGAGCGCGCCTTGGGCCCGGGGGCTACTGTCGACGTTTTGGGAACGGGGGTCCCCAGACTTGCCTACCTGCGGCCCACGGCGTGGCTGTGCTAGCAGGCCTGTATGGCCCATCTTCATCAACAAGGCATTCAAGACCCTCGCGAGGTTCTCGTGATGTGAGCCATGACGATCGAGATCAGGTGGGCGCTAGCGCGCAGTGTCCTTCTTTCCCCTTTGGTGCCAAGGGGGCAAGCGCAGGTCAGAGTACCAGGGCATCAAGCAAAGGTTTCCATATCGGTGCAATGGGACCAAGACTAGCAGGACGGCAAGACGGAGGTCACCATGGAGCCCAAGGCGGCGTCACCACCCGAGGCTTTTGTAGGCGAAGACCGCTTTTGTTAGGATAAGCTGTACTAGTTGTCCCCTTTCTAATTGGCCGTTGTTGGCTCCCTTCCCACTCAATATTTGGGGAGAGCACTAGGGCCTCTATAAATAGGATTAGCCACCACCGTAGGAAGGGGGTCAATCTGATCTTTAGCAAATCCTTAGCCACACACTGAGAACAAGAACAGATCAACCTCACGAGGCTGTTCTTCCCCTCTACTGTTCATCATCAGCCCAAGAGGCAATCCACCACCACCACACTGGAGTAGGGTATTACACCACAACTGTGGCCCGAACCAGTATAAATCTTGTGTATTTTGTGTTGTGAGTTCGTCGAGTTCGTCCACGAGATCTTAGCAAGCTAGGGCGTGGATCGATACGAGGGAAAGGACTTCGCGCGCACCCCAGAGTTCGAACCTTAAGGGTTTTGCGGGAACCCGTGATCCGACAGTTTGATCTATCAATCTACTACAATTTATTCATGTCCGTTTGCCTATCTTTGGCGCCGCTACCGGAAAGGGATTGACAACCCCTTTTACACGTCCGGTTGCGAGTATTTGTCATTTGTGTGCAGGTGCTGTTTACGTTGTGTTGCTTAGTTCGATAACCTTGGTCTCATAACTAAGGGAAATACCTACTGCTGCTGTGCTGCATCATCCCATCCTCTGTGGGGAAATATCGACGTAGCTTCAAGCCGCATCAGAAGGGATTTTTGGCGCCGTTGCCTGGGAGGATCTTCAACATATACCAGGTTCCTAATCACAAATCTCATCTCGTTTTATTCGCCCTCTTTTTCGTTCGCCGTTTTCTTGTTGGATCTGTGTTTGAGTGCAATCTTGTTGCATAGTCACCATGACTCAAGAGAACACCAAATTGTGTGATTTCTCAAATACCAACAACAATTATTTTATTGGCACTCCTATTGCTCCTCCCACCACCAGTGCGGAGTCTTGTGATATTAATACTGCTTTGCTAAATGTTGTTATGAAAGATCAATTTTCCGGTACTCCTAATGACGATGCCACGTCCCATCTTAATACCTTCATGGATTATGCGATATGCAAAAGGAAAAACATGTGGACAATGATGTTCTGAAGATGAAATTATTTCCGTTTTCTTTGCGTGATTCTGCAAAAATTTGGTTCTCTTCTTTGCCTCGCAATAGTATCGATTCTTGGAATAATTGCAAAGATGCTCTTATCACTAAGTATTTTCTGCCCGCAAAAATTATTTCCCTTAGATCCCAGATCATGAATTTCAAGCAACTTGAACATGACCATGTTGCACAATCTTGGGAAAGGATGAAAATGATGCTAAGGAATTGCCCAACTCATGTGTTAAATCTTTGAATGATCATACAAATTTTTTGAGCTGGATTGAATTTTGTTGCTTGTAATCTTTTAGATTCCGCCGTGGGTGGTCCTTTTACGGAAATCACTTTGGGTGAAGCCACCAAATTGCTTGATAATATTATGGATATTTATTCACAATGGCATACCGAAAGAGCTCCTACTAGTATAAAAGTTAATTCGGTTGAAGAAATTTCTTCTTTGAGTGAAAAAGTTGATGCTCTAATGAAATTGGTTGCTAGTAAAAGTACTCCTATCAATTTCAATGATATGCCTTTGTCTACTTTGATTTATCAAAATAGTGATGCCATAGATGTGAATTTTATCTCTCGAAATAATTTATAAAAGAATGCTTATAGAGGTAATTTTAATCCTAGTAATTCCTCTAATAATTACGGTAATTCCTATGGAAATCAATCTTATAATAATAATAGGAACACCTCTAATCTTGAGAATAATATTAAAGAATTTATCAACACACACAAAGTTTTCAACACTACCATAGAAGAAAAGTTGAATAAGATTGATGGTTTGACTAGAAGTGTTGATAGAATTTCTCATGATGTGGAAAATCTCAAGATGAAAATTTTGGTGCCTAAAGTTGAGGAATCAATTAAAGTTCTCTATGTTTCCATGGATGAAAGTAAGAAAAGAACCGCTATGCTTAGAGCTAGAAGAGAATTTTTAGAAAAATCATTTTCAAGTGATTGCTTTTATAAAAGTGGTGAAGATCTTAAAATGATTGGTGTTTTTTCTATTGATTCCTTGTTTAGTAAAGTTCAGTTTGATGAAAAAGGGATTGGAGAAGAGTCGACTTTAGCTAGAAGGCATCCGATAATTCGGATTGTGAAAATCTTGTTGAGAAAATTGATAAAAGTGGGTTTGCAGAGGTCAAAACTTTAACTAGTGATGTGCCCACTCTTTTGGATTACAAAGACTTTAATTATGATAGTTGATCTTTGATCGATTGTATTACTTTGTTACAATCCATGATAAATTCACCCCATGCTTATGAACAAAATAAAGCTTTTACTAAACATATTGTTGATGCTATGATGAAACCTCTGGAAGAAAAGTTGGAATTAGAAGTTTCAATTCCTAGAAAATTGCATGATGAATGGGAACCTACTATCTTAGTCAAGATTAAAAATTATGAGTGTGTTGCTTTGTGTGACTTGGGTGCTAGTGTTTCTACAATTCCGAAATCTTTATGTGATGTGCTTGGTCTTACCGATCTTGAAGAATGTTCTTTAATATTGCAATTGGCGAATTCTACTATTAAAAAGCCTATGGGAAGAAATAATGATGTTCTTATTTTTGCAAATAGGAATTATGTGCCCCTATATTTTATTTTTCTTGATATTGATTGCAATCCGTCTTGTCCAATTATTCTTGGTAGACCGTTTTTACGCACAATTGGTGCCATGATTGATATGAAAGAAGGCAATATTAAGTTCCAATTTCCACTAAGGAAGGGATGGAACACTTCCATAGAACAAGATTTAGGCCACCATATGAATCAATCATGAGGGCATCTTATGGATCTCGAAACAAAGATGACAAAACTTAGATCCTTGCTTTATGCCTAGCTAAAGGCATAAAACTATAGCGCTTGTTGGGAGGCAACCCAATGAAAAAAATTTATTTGTTCTTTTTGCTTTCTGTTCTTGATGGTTTTAACAATTATTCTACTGTTATGATTGTGTTTTTTGTGTTTTAATAAGTGTTTGTGGCAAGTAAAGCGTTTAGGATCTTCTTGGGTAATAGTTGTTTGATCTTGCTGAAAAACAGAAAATTTTGCGCTCAGGAAAACAATTCTTATTTTTAACTGGAGCGTGATCAAATACCAATTCTTTTGGCAGAAGATTAGTATACAAATTTCTCAGGCAGTCCTAATTATTCAGAATTTTTGGAGTTTCATAAGTATTCAAAATATCCAGATTGCTACAGACTGTTCTGTTTTTTACAGATTCTGTTTTCTTCGCGTTGTGTGCTTGTTTTGATGATTCTATGGTTTTCTTTGATGAGCTTTTGCCATAGAAAAGTTGGAATACAGTAGATATAATGCAAGAATAAAATATGAATAGGTTTTAACAGTACTTATAGTAGTGATTTATTTTCTTATACTAACGGATGTCACGAAGGTTTTGCTGAGTTTTGTGTGATTGAAGTTTTCAAGTTTTGGGTTATCTTACGATGGATGAAGGAATAAGGAGTAAGAAGAGCCTAAGCTTGGGGATGCCCCGAGTGGCATCCCCTCTTTCATCTAACGACCATCGGTATTTTACTCGAAACTATATTTTTATTCGTCACATACTATGTGTTTTGCTTGGAGCGTCTTGTATGATATGACTCTTTGCTTGTTTTATTTTGTGTTTTTAGTCTTGATTCCTTGCTGGACACACCAATTTGAGAGAGCCAAAATTATGCCATGACTTGTTAGAATTGCTCTCTATGCTTCACTTAAATTTTTATGAGCTATGAATTTGCTCTAGTGCTTCACATATATCTTTTTTAGCACGGTGTGCTTTAGTTAATTTTGAAGAAATGCTCTCTTGCTTCACTTAGATTTATCTGAGAGTTAGTAAAATTTTCAAGAAATTCTCTCTTGCTTCACTTAAATTAATTTGAGAGAAAAAAAATTATGCTCATGATCTTCACTTATATTTGTTTGAGCTTATCAAAAGAAACACATGAAAACTAGTTCCAAAGTGATAGATATCCAAGAAGGATATAATAAAAACTTTCATGAAGATCATTGGACAAAATAAACTTGATTCTTAGTAATAGTTTTGAGATATGATGATGTGATATGTGATTGATGTTGATGAGTATTTATGCTTTAGTAAGAATATTGGTGTTAAGGTTTGTGATTCCCTAAGCAAGCACGAAAGTCAATAGTCATGAAATGAAATTATATCCTACTTGTGGTGCATTTTTCGGTTTTAATTATGCTTAATACGCGCTTATGATATTATTCGTTTCTTGGTTGGTCGTTTCTCAATCTTTTTTGCTAGCCTTCATTTTGCACTAAGTACGATCTCTACTTGTGCATCCAAAATCCTTTAAACCAGTTTTGCAACATGAGTCCACTATATCTACCTATATGTGGTATTCTTTTGCCGTTCTAAGCAAATTTGTATGTGCCATTTCTAATTTTGAAAATAAACTTCTCTTCTGTGTGTTCGTACCGCTCGCGAAGCGGTGAGGGGTGGCTAATATTTTCCTTGCTAGATGTGTTATTCTCATGATGAGTGTTTATTCACTTGTCATTGCACGAGAGTAAGGCAAAGGTATTAGGGATGCCCAGTCCCGAAATGAAAAATGAATTTACTTTATGTTGTCAAATAATAAATTGCTTGGAAAGTGTTGGTATGGAGGGCAACCGTGGATACGGCTAGACATGGAAAGTGAAAGTATGGTTGAAAGAGGAACAAACTTTACTTTATGTTTGGGAACCGCCTATGATATATCTAGCATGGAAAGTGTTGGGTGCTCTAAGTCATTTTCGTTGATGGGAAAGGCACAGCTCCCAAAATGTTTTTATCTCTCAATTTTCGCTTTGAGCTATGGCACCTCTACAAATCCCTACTTCCCTCCGTGAAGGGCCTTTCTTTTACTTTATGCAATTTTTATTTTCAATTTGATTCTCCATCTTCTCTTATAAAAGCACCAACTAGGAGGCACTATGATCGTACTTGATTATTGGGTGTAGCTAATATGCGAGTGTGTTACATGAATGGATCAATGATTGAGCATGATGGGCTAGGGATAACTTATTTTAGCGTTGATATATTGAAAGATTTGGTTGCTCGTTGGTGTGCTTGAGTATTTAAGTTATCATGTCAAAACTAGACTATTGCTTTGAACAATATAAAAGTCCAAATGTCCATGCTATAATGAAAAGAATATGATATGACATGTTAGGCAGCATTCCACATCAAAAATTCTATTTTTATCATTTACCTACTCGAGGACGAGCAGGATTTAAGCTTGGGGATGCTGATACGTCTCCAACATATCTATAATTTTTTATTGTTCCTTGCTGTTATATTATCAATCTTGGATGTTTTATAATCATTTTATATCATTTTTTGGTACTAACCTATTGACATAGTGCCAGGAGGCCCAGGCGTGCCCTGGTGGGTTGTGCCCACCTCGGGTGCCCCCCTGAACTGAATCTTTGCTCTATAAATACCCCAATATTCCAGAAACCCTAGGGGACTCGACAAAAATCAATTCCAGCCACCGCAGAGTCTAGAGCCACCAGGTCCAATCTAGACACCATCACGTAGGGGTTCAGCACTTCCATTGGTGCCTCTCCGATGGTGCGTGAGTAGTTCTCTATAGACCTACGGGTCCGTAGTTAGTGGCTAGATGGCTTCCTCTCTCTCTCTCTCTCTCTCTCTCTCTCTCGATTATCAAAAAAGGGCCTCTTGGAGATCCATTTGATGTAACTCTTTTTGCGGTGTGTTTTTTGGAATCGGATGAACTTTGAGTTTATGATCAGATCTATCTTTTTATATCCATGAAAGTTATTTGAGTTTCTTTGATCTCTTATATGCATGCTTGCTTATAGCCTCGTATTTCTTCTCTGATATTTGGGATTTGTTGGGCCAACTTGATCTATTTATCGTGCAATGGGAAGAGGTGCTTTGTAGTGGGTTCGATCTTACAGTTCTTGATCCTAGTGACAGAAGGGGAACCGACACGGATGTATCGTTACTACTAAGGATAAAATGATGGGGTCTATTTCTACATAAATAGATCTTGTCTACATCATGTCATTGTTCTTATTGCATTACTCCACTCCTCAATGAACTTAATACACTAGATGCATGCTGGATAGCGGTCGACGCGTGGAGTAATAGTAGTAGATGTAGGTAGGAGTCGGTCTACTAATCTTGGACGTGATGCCTATATAATGATCAATGCCTGGATATCGTCATGATTATTTGAAGTTCTATCAATTTCCCAATAGTAATTTGTTTACCCACCGTTTGCTATTTTTCTCGAGAGAAGCCACTAGTGAAACATACGGCCCCCGGGTCTCTTTCTCATATATTTGCCTTTGCGATCTACTTTTCCTTTGCATTTATTTTCAGATATATTAAACCAAAAATACAAAAATACCTTGCTGCAGTTTATTCTTATTTATTTTATTTGGCGTTCGATCTATCAATCTACTACAATTTATTAATGTCTGTTTGCCTATCTTGGCGCCGCTACCCGAAAGGGATTGACAACCCCTTTTACACGACGCGTTGCGAGTATTTGTTATTTGTGTGCAAGTGTTGTTGACATGTGTTGCTTGGTTCTCCTACTGGTTCGATAACCTTGGTCTCATAACTGAGGGAAACACCTATCGCCGCTGTGCTGCATCACCCCTTCCTCTTTGTGGAAACACCAACGTAGTTTAATGCTCCATAAGCCTATGACCCACGTGGATACCGGCCTGCTGAAAGCCCATAATTTTAATGGGCCAAACATGCTCGAGATATATTTTGGCCTGTTAACTGCTCGTCCAATTTGGGCCAAACATGGGGCCTTAGGCAGTTTCGGCCTGTATTGGCCCGTGAATTTTTTAGCTCAACGCTAGCCAAATCTAGGCTTTAGCCTGTTAAAAGCCCATGGTATTCTCTGGCCCAGCTGGCCAGAACTTTACACGCCCTGTTAAAGGCAGGAAACTACTATAGGTTTAGACCTGCTAATGGCCCAAGATGATTATAGGCCCACGTTTTGGCCCATCTGAGTAACGGGCCGGCCTGAAGACCGACAACACTTAGATCCACTGAACCTTCCGGCCTAATTATAGCATACCGACCAAGAATAAACCTAGACTATACAGAAATTACGGCATATTACATCCACTGGGAATCAAAGTTCGTTACCGGTGATAATAAAGCGCAACGTGACCGCGGATTACATACACTGGGCATCAAAGGTCACCACATGTGCATATAAACGCCCCGATAAAAGAATATACAAAACTGGGAGCACTTCAGAAGGCACTAGACCTGGCCAGGACGGGCTCCGCAAGAAGCCGAACAAGCTGATGAAACCTGATAACCCACAAGTATAGGGGATCACAACAGTTTTCGATGGTAGAGTATTCAACCCAAATTTATATATTCGACACAAGGGCAGCCAAAGAACATTTGAAGGTATTAGCAGCTGAGTTGTCAATTCAACCACACCTCGAGATTAATTATCCACTACTGGAATCAGCTAATTTGCCATCTGCCAGCTCTTTGCCGTCTGCTAGCTGACGGCAAAGAAGCTCTTTGCCATCAGCTACCCAAAAGCAGACGGAAAAGAAACGGCTGACGGCAAAGAAGCTCTTTGCCATCTGCGAGCTCTTTGCCGTCTGCCAGCAGATGGCAAAGAATCTTTGTCGTCCGCTGGCAGACGGCAAAGAGTGAGGTGGCCCCCACCCCCTGCTCGTTTGGGAAAATCTTAACGGCCCACCTCTTTGCCGTCCGCTAGCAGACGGCAAAGAGGCAAAAAGGCGGACGGCAAAGGCTGGCGGACGGCAAAGAGGGCACTTTACTAACGGCAGGTACCCCCCGCCCGTTACTCACTTCCTCCTCGCCCTTCTCCTCCCACCCCGCCGCCGCCCGCCGCGCGCCGCCGCCCCGTCGCCCCCACCGCCCCGTCGCCCCACCGCCCTGGCTCCCCGCCGCCCCACCGCCCCGTCGCCCCCCCCGCCCCGGGCCCCCGCCGCCCCGGCCCCCCGCCGCCCCGGCCCCACGCCGCCCAGCGCCCCACCGCCGCCCCGGCCCACAGCCGCCCCGGCCCCCCGCCGCCCCGCGCCCCCTGCCGCCCCAGGCCGCCTCCTCCACCGCCCCGCCCCGGCCCCCCGCCGCCCCGGCCCCGGCCCCCCGAGGAACGCCGCCCATCGCTGCCCCTCCCCTCCCCATCGCTGCGCCGCCTCGCTGCCGCCCCGTCGCCGCCCCCTCCCCGACCCGTCGCCGCCCCCCACGGTGAGCCCGTGCCATTTCTTTTCTGTTTTTTTGTTTTCTTTTCTGTTTAGATAAGGTTTTTTAGTTTATGTTTTTTCAGTTTAGAATTAATTAGTTTAGGTTATTTAGTTTTATTAGTTTAGGTTTAATTAGTTTAAATAGTTTAGTTTTAATTAGTTTAGGTTTAGGTTAAGTAAAAGGGGGAAGAAGAAGAAGAGGAAGAAGAGGAGGAGGAGGAGGAGGAGGAGGAGAAAGAAGAAGAAGAAGAAGAAGAAGAATAAGAGGAGGAGGAGGAGGAGGAGGAGGAGAAAGAAGAAGAAGAAGAAGAAGAAGAAGAAGAAGACGGGGGATGAGAAGAAGTAGAAGAATGAGAAGAAGTAGAAGTACTAGAAGAATGAGAAGACCCCCTGACCCCCCAACCGCGACACCACACCCTGACACCCGACCCCGACTCCACCCCGACACCCGACCACCTAACCCCCTGACCCCGACACGACAGCCCGACCCCCCGACCCCGAAACAGCACCCCGACCCCGACACGGCACCCCGACACCGACACGGCACCCCGACACCGACACGACACCCCGACACCCCGACACCCCGACCCCGAGACCCCGACCCCGACCCCGACACCGACCCCGACCCCGACACCCCGACCCCGAGTCTGACCCGACACTCCGACCCCGACACCGACCCGGGACCCCGACCCCGACCCGACACCCCGACCCCGAGACCCCGACCCCGACACGGCATCCCGAGACCGACACGACACCCCGACCCCCGACACCTCCCGAAAAGGTGTTCTTTGGCCTTCCAGAAGCCGACGGGGTCATATATTTGTGAATTATTAGTTAGGTCATATATCTTTCGATTTTGTTATGAAAAACATCATATATAATTGTGTTGATCGGGTAGTTTTAAATGTGCAGTTGTTTCATCGCTGCGAGGTTTGGTGTTCGACGACCTCGCCGTGCGTTTGACGAGCTCTGCCCCTTCGTTCGTGGGTGAGCACAAATGACATGTCCTCCTCCCCCATTAAATATTTGATCTATTCCGATGAAACTTGATAGCTAGATATATATGTGTCTTGAATCATCAGTATGCGTAACCAATATGTGTCTCCTGTTCGAAAGCGTCATAGTTATAAATATGCATGCATTTGCATATTTATAACCTTGATTCTTTCGAATTGTCCAACGCTATCCATGGACAGCCCGAGTATGTTTAGATTGGGTTCGTTTTCCGATATGCTTTGCTCCGGATCCGACGCATAAATTTCGTCAGTGCCTCCCCTGTTGTTCTCCGGGTACACATCCTCTCTGTTTATTGTAGAGACGTGTATCAGGAGAACAGCGGGGAGGTGCTGCCGAAATTTTGCGTAGGATCCGGGGCATAGCATGGGAAAATGAACCCAATCTAAACATACTCGGGTGGGATTAGGACCTATCATTACCTATTAGAATGTAGGTTGCATGGACGTAATAAAATTGACAAAGTAGATCAACTGATGAATACATACATGGTGAATTATATATATATATATATATATACATATTTTTGTTGTGTGTCTAGTAGCTCTGAAAGTCAAGATGAGTGATCGTGCGTGGATGTACATCGGTCACACTGGTCAGAACAAATGGAGCACTGAATGGTTCACAAAAACCAAGGGTTTTGTGCGAGCCGCATTCGCAAAAGGCCAGAGGAAAACCTGGTGCCCTGTTTACGGTGCGGCAATTGGGAAAAGAGGACAGAGGCTGAAATGGGCAAACACCTGCAGAAGAGTGGTTTTACGCCCGATTATACGGTGTGGACATTTCATGGTGAGTCTGCCCAACGTGACCAAGCTGAGGTGGATCGTCGTCGCACCGACGAGCATGGTACCGGGATGGAAAACATGGTGCAAGACTTTGATGATGCTCGGGATTCGGACGAGGAGATGGAGGAATCTGCAAAGGCCTTCAATGAAATGTTGGAGTCTTCAAAACGTCCGCTCCATGCACTACTAGAAAAAGGCCTACTAATGGCGCACCTAATCTGGCCATTAATGGCGCATCAGTGGTGCGCCATTAGTAGCACGCCATTAATATATTTTACTAATGGCGCACCACTGGTGCGCCATTAGTATCTGGTATACTAATGGCGCACCCCAGATGCGCCATTAGTATATACAACAGTGCGCCATTAGTATGCCTCCCAGGGGGCCATGTATACCCAGGTGCTTTGGCATACTAATGGCGCACTACAGATGGATGCGCCATTAGTAACTTCGGCATACTAATGGCGCACTGTTTAGTGATGCGCCATTAGTATCCTTTGGCATACTAATGGCGCACTATGATGTGATGCGCCATTAGTATGAATATTAGTTTTTTTTTTTTTTTTTCTGTTTTTTGCACAGGTTACAAAATGTATAATTGGACAAAATATAGACAGCACACATCAACAACAGATTCATCGAATACAATAAAAGATTAGTCTCTGAATACAATTCATCATTTTAGTCTCTGGATACAATTCATCATATTAGTCTCCGAATTGAAAAGACCGAACAAAATGTATAAGTATGAATCATTATATTACAAGTCTCGAGACCGCGAGTTTGTCTTCACATTACAAGTCGATATCGATCATCTAAACTACCATCACATAGAAGAGAGCTGCGGTCATCACGATGAGCATCGTCACGATGAAACTCATCTTCATCCGGTTCCTCCAACGCTCCCTCCCCTCTCCCGCTAGATAGCGGGCGTATCTAGATTCGGCCTCGACCCTAGTGGCGTACCCTTTGTAACTGTTACCGCTGAATCGGTGAACCTGTCTCCGACACTCCTCCCAGTCGTCGTAGACTCCGGGAACCTTACCCTTGTACACGACATACCACGGCATCGCTATGCAGTAGCCAAACGAAACGTTAGTACCAATTCACAGACAATACATCAGCAATATATAAGTATGCAACAGAACGATCGGAAGAGAAAAGCAAGACATTAATAGCATCGATTACATCTAACTTGAAGGACTCTCGAAACCAAAGAGACATACTACAAGTTCATTAAAGTTTAATTACAACATGAGCCAATCGATGTTTCAGAACTAGACACAGCATCACTGCTTTCGACTCGACTCAAGGGACCGGAGCGTGGATGAAGCCGCCGTCTATCGTGGGAGTCATGAAACCACGGGCGTTGTCAGCCTGCATTTGTAGGATTGTGTCGATGTCATTGTTGGACGGTTGATTTCTGAGGTAGAACTGCCCCGAGGTACGAAGGACATCTTGATGGATGATTTCCGCAAACTCCGACTGGATGCGAAAGAATTCTTGTCTGATGTCCGCGTCCTGGATTGCCGACACGCTCGCGGCCCAATCTTTGAGTCTACTCGGTAGCAGTAGTTGATGATGGTCCCGTACGATCGCCCGCATGTGATGGATGGCGTAGTAGGCACCCTTCTGACCGCCAGGCGGCTGCTTGACGCAGCAGAACATCGTGTTGTGGGAGAACACGTGCTTGCCGTACTTACCAATAGGCCTGGTGAAGGTGCCTCCAGATTTGACGTAGCCGGGGAGAACATCATCAAGAACCTTCTTGACATTTGTGTAGTCTTAGTTCGACTGACGGTCCGGGTCGAAATACGTGGCCATGGAATATTTGGGGCTTAGGAGGATGGGCGTGCAATGTGTGTCACTGCAGAAAACACGGAATGTTAAAAGAGAAACGATCGAAATCTAAGAATTCATATGTTACGGGGCGGTTGAGGGGAGGACTTACTCGGGAAAGTAAGGCACGAGGAAGTTGTCCTTATCTTGGTTTGCCAGAATGACGCCTTCGAGGTAAGAACTCGCGACTTGCCGGTCCCCAGCGCTGCCCAAGATCTTGGCACGCATGTAGAAGGGGTCGACTATCACGATGTCCGGGGTCTTGTCGCGAATGATCCGCATCTCCATACTCAGCGAAAATAGCCGAACGAAGGTGTAGTGCAGCGGATGAAGGTTCAACATAGCGTGGATGTCATCAAACCGCAGGACGATCGTACCCCCGATGGAGTTATCCACAAAGCCCTTGCCCTCTGGCACCTTGGTCGCGAAAACCGGGTATGCCACATCCTTCTCTCGGAGACGCCACTTCTCCAAAGAAAGCACACTGTCATGCAGACTCCGCATAGCACCGGTTGCAGCATCGAGCATATTTCTCGGTAGCATCGGCCTACCCGCCACATGCACCCTCCTCGAGATATCCGCAGTTGAAGGTGGCCTGTCCTGAGCACGGATCGTACTCGGTGCCGGCTGGCCCGCACCCTTGTTAGTCTTTCTTTTGCGCGCCTTCTTCTTGATCTCCTGTAATGGGACCGAGTTCTGCTCACAGACCGCCTTCTTGAGTGTGTTGGGGCTGATCATATTTGGCACCTCGCCTATCTGAATCTCGGTGAAGTCGGTAGCTGGAGGCGTCTCCTGAGAGCTGAACTGCAGACGACGCCTGTTGCAACTTGGCTTCTCCGCGGTACCAGCTAGATCGCACACGTCTTTTGTTGGGTTGGGTTCTTGAGAAGGAGGCCCCATGAAGTCGCCACCATCCCCATGATCGGCAAAGTACTGACCGACGTTGGCAAATGTATCGTTGTCGTCGTCGTTCTGATCCTGTGCCGTATGCATGTTTGGATCCAGTGGCATAGGGATGTCCGGCACCGTTGCGGCGGTCTTGCCATGGGGCCGACTTGGCGCCGGCACGACTGGCGGTGCTGTCTTTGGGGTGGTGTCCCCCGCCCCCAAACGAATCTTGGTCTTCGGACAAAGCAGGGGCCAGCTCAGGCAGGCGCTAAGGTTCATCACGTCATCATCGTCGGCCCCCATTGGTCGAATCGGAGGTAACACCTCGTCACAGCCTGGCAGCACCCGAACCAGTTGAACCCTAAACAAGTTGGGTGGCATCTGGGTACCGTGGAACAAGGGGTTGCCCGGTTGAACGATTTTGCCCTTGGCGACATCGACCAACTCGTTGTTCACGAAGTGCAGGAGAGTGCACGGAACGTCGGCGGCGCCCTGCGAAAACATGTAGGGCGTTAGGGATGCCCAGTCAAAGGCAAGGAGATGAAGTCCTCGGCCGAGAGAGGCTTAATTAGTTACCGTGATGATGGCGTCGAGCTCGGCTAATGTCGACGCACCGCCAACGGCGGGCGTGCAGTTGACGGAGGGGCCACTTGCTGCAGAGGTGCCGGCCGGCATACACCCGGGTGCATTAAGCTCCCGTGCCGGCGTCGGAGACACCAATGCCGGCTCCGCCGGAGACACCAATGGCCCCGCCATCGCGTTCTGCGAGTTGCTGGCCGTGAAGCTAGGAATCGGGGGCGGCCCCTGTTGGCCGCCCGCAATCCACGCACTAATCCCCTGGATCAAGGTAGGCACAATGGCGGTGATCGTCGCTCCGAGTTGTTGTTGCACTTGCTCTTGGACAATCTCCGGAATCCGCGCCACCTGTGCCCTGAGTTCTTGAACCTCGCGCGCCTGGCTTTCCGAGCTGGTCTTTTTCTCCTTTCGCCCAGCAGTGTCATAGTATGACGACCATTTTGTCGACAAGCCTTTGCCGGCCACACGACCAGCTGACGTCGGCTTACTGAGCTTATCCTTGTTCTTCATTACATTCAACGCCCTATTTAGAGTGGTGTCCCAAGGGTTGCTCTTAGTCGACCCCGCGCTACTGCTTTCAGTCGCCTGCGGAAGGAATGTGAACCATTTAGAAATTTGGCTTCATTAATTAGAATGCAACCATATGGAGCTAATTACGAGGGGGTGTATTCCATACCAGAACAAGCTCAAGCGCCCTGGTCTTCGGATCCGTGGTAAGCTCCTTTGTTTTCGGGTCCTTCTTGTACCGGGCCCTGACAAAGTTCCTGGTCTGCTTGTCACCGTATTTATCGAAGAGGGGCGGTAGGCCTTGCTCGGCACGGTCCGCCTCCTCCTTGTCCCATATAGGCTCCGCCACTCTGTAACCGCCGGGACCGAGTGTGTGTTCCCCTAAGTTCAGCTCCCGCATTTCTTTCCCCCACTTACTTGATTCGGAGTTTGCGGTGCTCGAGCAATTGATCTTGAAGTCATTGTAGTCATCTTCGGTGATCGAAGGATTTTTCTCCTTGATCTTCTCATAACTCTCACATTTCTCGACCATTCTCTTCACATTGCTTTTCCAAGTAGACAGGGCCTTGCTCATCTTCGTGAGGGCAGCATTGTTCACTTTATTCCCTTTGAGGCTTGTGTTTTCAAATTCAGCGGGGAACTTGTATCGTTCGTGCAGCTTCGTGAAGAGGAGGTTGCGCAAATTCCCTCGGTCAGGATGCCTCAGGTTCTCGGTGTTGATCGAGACGGTGCTCCGGAGAATGCACCCGAGCTGAAGCGAGTACCCCTTGACTATTCGTTCGGGCGCCGTTGGATTCCCGTCGGAGTCCACTTCAGCAACTTCCTCCTTGAGGGTGCGGAGCACGGTCGGGCGCCGGTCCTTCCGTTGCCTCTTCGGTTGGCTGCCATCTGTGCGTGCGCCGCCATCATCAGTGGTGGCATCCTCGGCGGCACCATCAGTGGTGGCATCCTCGGCGGCACCATCAGTGGTGGCATCAGTGGGGTCATCCTCGGCGGTACCATCAGCGGTCTCAGGATCGGTGGGGAAGGCGGCGTCCTCATACAAGTGAGGTTGTTCCTCCATCTCCTGGGACAGCATCCAGAATGGCTTGACGCTCGAACCCCCGGCCTCATCGTTGTTGGCCATGTTTCTCTCTAAATAGGAACAAAGTTTGGTCAAAAAGTTGGTTATTGTCAAGGAACAAGATCATGGTCTCATCATTTAGGGTTTGTCGACACCGAGGCATCCTAAAAGCTAAGCTTTTATCATTGAGGGTTTTTCGACGCCGAGGCACCCTAAAAGCCTAAGCTTTCATCATTTCAGTTTTTATCGACACCGAGGCACCCTAAAAGCCATGCATTAGTCACAAGTACGCCGGGGCACTTGATCCTACTTAATTAACTACTAAGATACCCCGGCCCATGCATTAGTCACAAGTACCCCATATGTCCTATTTTTAGCAAAGTCATGCTAAAATTCACGGAAAATTTCAGCATGACCTTTGCTGAAAATAGGACATATGGAGTACCCGAATTTGCCGGAACGGAAGTTAATCGACATTCCGGCAAACTCAAGGGCCTCTCGGGTGGACAAGGCAAAAAAGGCCTCCATCACAACATGGAAAATACACCAAGCAGTATCATCTCCAAGCAGTATCATTCCGGCAAACTGAAGCATACTAAATGAAGACAAGCTCTTGGATGCTACACCTTAGTTTTAGAATAGACAAACAGACACGTTCTAACTTAATTATGGAACAAACAACATGAAGATAGCTGCAATCTTAAACAAAAATCAAAGCACACTTGTCTGTAAAAAGCTAACAAACTATGTGATGCTTCCAGCTAATATGTTCAGAGAACAGGAGCATGAGAAAAAATAGCAGAAACTATATGATTTAACTGGTTTCAAAACATGAAGTTCTAAAAGCTCTTGTTTTTGACTTTGCATCCACTGATAAAGAAGAATCAGAGTAGTGAGCAAGACTGTAAATGTTCTGAAAATTAAAAGAAAAGAGAGATTGCATGTTCATCTTAGCTGCAGTCCTGATCGTGAGAAGTACATCCTATACGTTTTACCAAGGGAACAGTAGGGATAACAGAAAGTCACTGTTGTCACTGTCCTAGTGAAGAATTTTGTGCTATCTACCTTCTTGGTTTACCCCCTAGTGCTTCGATACATATGCAATTACACAACTGAACAGTAGTATGCTGGTTTTACTTACATGAACAGTAGCTTAGTACTGATAGAAAAAGTAGAGTTTCTTCTACTAGAGGATCTTTGTTTGATGGACTCGTTTGCTGAATATTTGACTGCAGTATAGTGTAACTTTTCAAATTTCACATGATAGTTGGTAATGAGAAACATCTCGTTGGGAAAGATAAAATTGGGTGCACAAGGCATGCTCTGGTTCTAAAGTGATAGTTTAGTGATACTGCTTGTGCAAATTAGTCTTAACTTAGTATGCTCCGGAATGGAAAGTTCTTAGGAACCCCAATGTTTCATCAAACAGTAATGCTACAGGAAGGATAGTAAGACAATGACAGAAAATTTTCTTTTCTTTTGGCGTGTCAGTTGGATTTCTTTTTCTTTTTTTGCGGAAGCAGTCTGCTTCGAATCTCGACTTTCCATATAAGAGCCAGGAGCTCCTTAAAAGGCTGGTAGGTAGTTTGATTTGATTATACTATATATAAATCTGATAGGTAGTTATCTGTCGGGTTACTGAAAGCAGCAGGGCTAAATCACCTTTTCCTCTGAAGAAAAAGGTTGACAGGTAAACCAATGGCAGTGGAGCACTGGGCTGCTATGTGGGGAATCGTCCGTGTCCATTTCCACCATGATTACAAAAATCCAAACCATATAATATTGTTAACCACTGATAAAAAACTAGCTGTTTTTCTTGGCCGACACAAACAACAAAAAGATCCTATAAAAGTTTATAGAGGAAGTATGTTGGAAGGGGATCAACTTAATGTTTGGATTTGATTTATTCCAACGCTTGATTACTTGATGATATGAAGATGTACTACATGGTAATTAAGCATATATAGATTGTAAATGTTAATGTGAAGATCTAGCACATAATTAAACATGGCTAGTCAAATCATCAAATCGGACGGTGATCTGATCTTTGTATTTTGTGACTGCTAGTGGACACGTGGAGCTACTGGTGCTACTACACATATAGGCTATGGAGATGATTAAAGGCAGCACTATAAAATGACACCCTATAACCTACTATCTGATGTAAATAAATGATCACATGCCCGCAGCACCATCCACTTGTAGGGAATATCTGAATGTGCCTGAACTGAACTGAACTGACCATCTTGCCACTCTCACTTTTATATTCCTCTAGTTTAGTGGATGTATATGTGGGGAAATAAGTGAAAGCGAGTGGTGGAAATGCTGGAACAACAGAACATATTCATGGCCATAAACAGAATTGACACATCACCATCTTCTTCTTCTTCCAAAATGGCATCCAACCCACTTCTCATCAACAAGAACAGAGCATGAGAACGTCATACACTGACCATCACAAAGTGGTCATAGAGGGGCACAACGGTCAGTTCAAGGCCAATGTGGTGGAGGCAGAGGAAGGAGGAGGCCGGAGGGGGAGGGAGAGGTGGGGCAGTACCTGAGGAGGCGGAGGAGGCCGGAGGGGACAAGGAGGAGGTCGGAGCGGCGCGGCGGTGGCGCGGACGAGGAGGAGGGCGAGGACGAGGACGACGGGGCGGCGTCGAGGCGTCGGGGTGTCAGGGCGGAGACGAGGACGACGGGGCGGAGAGGGGAAGGGGCAGCGGCGTCGGGGCGTCGGGGCGGAGACGAGGACGACGGGGCGGCGTCGAGGCGGCGGGGCAGCGGCGTCGGTAGAGGAGAGGGGAAGGGGATCGAGGGCGAGGGCGAGGGAGAGAGAGGGGATATGTTTGGGCCGGGGTTAGGCGAGGGCGAGGGCACAATACTAATGGCGCACCACCCCTCGGTGCGCCATAAGTACATCCATACTAATGGCGCACCTCACCCTGGTGCGCCATTAGTATTTTTTTTATTTCTGCTCGAGCCAACAGGTTATCTTCCACCTTACCTGATCCACACCAAGTCCCCTCTACTAGCTCGACTGGTCAGCAGCCAGTTCTCACACCAGGAGGTCTTGGGTTCGATTCCTAGGCTCCACAATTTTTTTATAAGACAGTAATAATTTTTTATAAGACAGTAATAATTTTTTATAAGACAGTAATAATTTTTTTATAAGACAGTAATAATTTTTTTATAAGACAATAATAATGTTTTTTTAAATATCATCAAACAGTAATGCCGGTGGAGCGGGGGAGGGTGCGCGGGGTGCGGGGGGCCGGTGGACCGGAGGGTGCTCGGCGGCGAGGGGGACCGGATCTGGCGAGGTGGGATAGCTAGCGATCGAGATGGAGGGGGATCGAGATCGAGTGTCCATGAAATTTAAAAATATTCATGATAGTTCAAAAAGTGCCCATGAAATACAATCGAGAAATGAAGGCTACGATTTAAATACAATCGATCTTAGCTAGCTATCTGTTCACAATCTTCTTGCCCTTCTTTTTCGCAAATGGAGTTCTTCTGTGGAACGGACGTCCTTTAGGTAGGGTGGTCCTGCTTCTTCTTGTGGTGTATGCTGCTACTTCATCATCGTCGTCATGTTCGATTCTCGGGTCGCCGTACTTGTCGAAGTCTTGCTCATTGGCTACTCCATCCATTCTGATGATCTTCCTTTTGCCTCTCCTCACGACAACACAACTGGGCTTTGACGGGTCGGTAATGAAGAAGCATTGGTCCACTTGGGAAGCCAGTACCCATGGCTCATTTTTCGCGGTGACGTTTGCGCCTGCGGTCTTGGATTTGGCTTCGGGTATAACCATGGTGGTGAAATACCGGTCTTCTTTTAGGACGCTCTTGGCCCATCTGACACGGAACATCGGGACCTTCTCTCCAGCGTAGCTCAGCTCCCAGATCTCCTCGATCCTTCCGTAGTATCTGTCCTTGTCGTTACCGGTGTAGGATTCCATCGTTACCCCGGAGTTCTGATAACCATCGCTCTTCATGTCCTTGGCCTGGGTGTAGAATGTGTAGCCGTTGATATCGTACGCCTCATAGGTCATCAGGTTGTGCTCGGCGCCCTGTGACAAGGCGAATATGAGTTGTCCTTCCGCGGAAGAATCCTCATGTAAAGGGTACAACAGAAGCTTCTCCTTGAACCAACGCGTGAAACATGAGTTGTGCTCTTTGAGTATATCTCCGTCCGTCCTCTGTTGGCCTCGGTCATTGTACGTCTTCTTAATAAAGGTTTTGTGCTCTACCACCCAAGGATCGACCACGTCTATGTGTTGTAGCGCGACTAGGTTTGCTCTTTCAAAGTCGGCGAGTCGACCCTCGAAGTCGACATGCATTTCGCGGCGACCCTCACGGTGACCCCATCCAGCGAGCCTGCCGAGGTGCCTGTTGACGGGCAGACCAACGGGGTTCTCGATGCCTAGATAATTCGTGCAGTAGGAGATGCACTCTTCGGTCAGAAAGCCCCTGGCTATGCTTCCCTCTGGACGTGACATGTTGCGAACGTATCCTTTGATGACACCATTCATCCTTTCGAATGGCATCATGCTGTGCAGGAACATCGGCCCGAGTTGGATGATATCGTCCACGATATGGACCAGCAGATGCACCATAACGTCGAAGAATGCGGGCGGGAAGTACATCTCAAGCTCGCATAATATCACCACGATCTCTTCCTGTAGCCTTCTGAGTTGCCTCACGCCAACAGACTTCCGAGAGATGACGTCGAAAAAGTTGCATAGGCCAAATAGCGTTTCACGGACGTGCGCGTCCATGATCCCACGGATTGCAACTGGAAGTATCTGCGTCATCAGCACGTGACAGTCGTGAGACTTCATCCCGCTGAACTTCAGCTTCGCTAGGTCTAGGTATCTGCTTATCTTCCCCGCGTAACCGTAAGGAAGTTTTACTCCTACGAGGTAGGTGAAAAACTGCTCGATCTCCTCCTGACTTAGAGTGAAGCACGCGGGAGGGTAGTCATTTCCGGTCTTCTTGGCCTTTTTGCCTTTGCGACGACTTTCCGTGTCCTGCTTCGCCTCATCATCATCATCATCATCATCATCATATATAGCGTGAAGCTCCTGCCTGATGCCCATTGATTTCAAGTCTGCCCTTGCTTTCGGCCCATCTTTGGTCCTCTCTGGCATGTTGAGCAGGGTACCAAGCAGACTCTCGCACACGTTCTTCGTGATATGCATGACATCAAGGCTGTGAGGCACACGGTGGATCTGCCAGTACGGCAAGTCCCAGAAAACAGACCTCGTTTTCCATACCTTCAGCAGCGGCTCTAGCGCCTTTCGCTTCTTTCCCGGCTCTAGCGCCTTTTGCTTCTTTCCCGGCAGTGGGCAGTCTTTCCAATTTTTCAACAGCTCGTCTATTTCCTCGCCGCTCCTCGTACGCGGGCATCTTCGGGGTTCGGTTTCACCATCGAACAGATCCTTGCGTTTCCTCCACGGGTCATCGTCGCGAAGCCACCTTCGATGTCCCATGAACACGGTTTTCGAAGACCCGGGATCTCTATCTAGCTGGCGATACGTTGTGTCATCCATGCACCTGACGCATCCAGAAAATCCGTGGACCACCTGCCCCGCGAGATATCCGAAACCGAGATAGTCGTGCACCATCGTGAGCAGTGCGGCTCTCATAGGGAAATATTCTTTCTCTGCGGCGTCCCACGTATTGGCTGGCGTTTCCCACAGCGTGTCAAGCTCCTCTTTCAGCAGCCCCAGATACAGATTGATGTCGTTCCCTGGTTGTTTCGGTCCTTCAATTAGCATACTCATGTGAATGTACTTCCTCTTCATGCACAACCAGGGGGGAAGGTTGTACATCCACACAAACACAGGCCAGGTGCTATGTGTGCTTCTCTGGCTGCCAAACGGATTGACTCCATCGGTGCTCGCGCCCAGCACGATGTTCCTTGGATCGTTCCCAAATTCTAGGTCTTCGAAGTTCAACGCTTGCCACTAGCTCGCATCCTTAGGGTGACTTAGCATCTTGTCTTTTTATCTATCTCCGGATCATTTGCGTCATCTTCTCGCTTCTTCTCCTCCCTATCCGCGTGCCAACGCAGGAGCTTTGCTACCTTAGGGTCCGCGAAATACCGCTGCAGACGAGGAGTGATCAGAAAGTACCACTCCACTTTTCGAGGAGCTTTCTTCCTCTTCTTGTATCGAGTGACGCCGCACACCGGACATATGGTAGACTCCGCGTGCTCGTCCCGATAAATGATGCAATTGTTCATGCACACATGGTATTTCACATGCGGTAAATCCAGAGGACACACGATTTTCTTCGCCTCCTCGAAACTGGTCGGGCACTTGTTCCCCTTGGGAAGACGTTCGTGCCAGAATGACATGTTCTCGTCGAAGCACGCGTCGGTCATTTTGTGCTTTACCTTCATCTCCAGAGCCATGAGCGTTACTTTCAGGCGGGTATCCTCGGGCCTGCATCCTTCATACAATGGAGTAATCGCGTCTATCTCCAGTTGATCCAGCTTGGCTTTCTCTCGGGCGGCAGCTCTTGCGTTATCCGTCTGCTTGAGAAGCAGCTCTTGAATATGAGGGTCCTGCACCCAGCCCATCGATGGTCCAGCGTCGTCTGCTCCGCCGGCATCATCATCTTCATGACGATGCCCGTCGTCTGCTCTGGCATCTTCCTCATCATCATGTCCTGCATCTTCTACATGATGACTGTGTACAGCATCACCGTCGTGAAGATCTCCTGGGGATTCTTCGTCTTCTCGCCCGCCCGAGCCGCGGTGGTTGTCTTGCTGCCCTTCCACATTTCTTGCCCGACCCCCATGGACGACTTCGTAGTCATCTTCATCACCTTGCCACCGATAGCCATCCATGAAACCACGCAAGAGCAGGTGGTCCCGCACCTGCCAGGATTCCGGGTCCGCAATAAGGCTCTTCAGCTTGCATCTTCGACACGGACATCTTATCTCCATCTCGTTCTTTTCAAGCATCTCGGCCTTCGCGGACCTCAAAAACCTATTCACGATGCCTTCGGTCATCATGCGGACCATGGTCAAAAACCTCAAGACGATATTTTAGAACCAAGAAAAAATTTGGCATGACTTTCCCTAAAAATAGGACCAAAAAGAATGCTTAATGCCAAAATTCTCGCCGAAACAGAAATGAATCAACATTCCGGCAAAATATTGGCAACTATCGCATTTCAAATACCGGTACACCTCCAAACACAAACACATATGCAACACCACAAACATATGCAACACCACGAACATACATAGATCTAGCTAGGCCATAAAAAGTGCATGTGCACATTGTTGTAGGGAGAACAACATAAATATAGCTTGCCCCCTTACTTACCTATCAAAACAAGGTAATTTAACCACTTAAATTGAATGAATCTACGGTGGAAATGAGGTGAAAAAGAGGAGGCACCCGAGACAAGGAGGAGGTGGAGAGAATGAAGTGGGGAGAGAGTGAGTGTGGGTAGGAGAGGCTGTCCAAAATATCTTGTTGCTGCCCACTTACTAATGGCGCACCAACTCTAAATGCGCCATTAGTAATCCAGGTTACTAATGGCGCACCTTCTGGTGGTGCGCCATTAGTATGTTTGGACAGGCGCACTAGTTAAAAAAAATTTGATACTAATGGCGCACCTTGGGCCAGGTGTGCCATTACTAGTTGCAACCACTAATGGCGCACTGTGTCTGGATGCGCCATTAGTATGTTTGGACAGGCGCACTAGTTAATTTTTTTTTATACTAATGGCGCACCCTGGGCAAGGTGCGCCATTAGTAGTTTCAACTACTAATGGCGCACTGTGTCTGGATGCGCCATTAGTATGTTTGGACAGGCGCACTAGTTAAAAAAAAAATTTGATACTAATGGCGCACCCTGGGCCAGGTGCGCCATTAGTAGTTTCAACTACTAATGGCGCACTGCGTCTAGATGCGCCATTAGTATGTTTGGACAGGCGCACTAGTTAAAAAAATTTAGGATACTAATGGCGCACCCTGGGCCAGGTGCGCCATTAGTAGTTTCAACTCTAATGGCGTATCAGAAGGTGGTGCGCCATTAGTATATACTAATGGCGCACCACTTGTCTGGTGCGCCATTAGTGTCAATCCCATCTATAGCCCTTTTTCTAGTAGTGATGAGCACACTGAGCTTTGTCGGTTGGATGCCATCTCACAAGTAATGGCTCTGAAGGCTCAGTTCAACTTGGGCACAGAATGCTACGATGCAATGATGACAGTATTTAGATGCTTTCTACCCAAAGGCCATGTAATGCCTGCAAACCTGTACCAGTCGGACAAAATCCTCCGTGCACTGAAGATGCCCTATGATAAGATACATGCCTGTGAGAAAGGATGTGTCTTGTTTAGGCTTGACTATGCGGACTTGAACTATTGTCCCATTTGCAAGTCTTCCAGGCTCGGGTGCAGGCTGTTCGAGACTACTATGCCTTGCGTGGTATCAAGAAGACCAAGCCGGCGTGCCGCGATAAGTTCCTGAGTAAGGAGCAGTACATGAAGGTAATTCTTAAGGCCTTCCACTTAAGTTCCTTCATTTAGTAATTCTTAGCTGTAGCGCTCAAGTTTCGATTTGCTAACTTAGGCACCTCCGAGATGGTGTGCGGATCGGATGGATTGTTGGGAGGTGTTGGTCGATGAGTGGTGCTCAAAAGAATGGCTAGCCCTCCACAACGAGGCCAAGGACAAACGTGCCCAAATGGAAGGTGTGCCACACCATCAAGGCAGCTCCAACTTATATCAGTTCGGGCGCAACTGGGTGTGTGGTTTGCTTCATGATTCATGCAATTCATTCATCATCCTAGCTTGAGCCCTTTAATTACTAATTTTCATTGTTTCTCTCTTTCAGGCACGCCACAATAAGGCGGAGAAGGTGCCAGAGGTGTACGACCTGTATGCCATGACCCACACTGCCTCTTTCAAGAAAGTCAAGGCTTTCTCTCAGTCTGACCTCGATGATGCAAACAACTTCACCAACATCTCCTCCCACAACAAGCTCGTGAGATATAGAGATGAGGGGAAGGCGAGGAAAGGGGAGGACTTTAACCCGAGCCAGGGTCCCATTGATCCAGAGCTGGTGATGATATCTGGTGGCGGGAGGTCCCATGGCTCCATAGCCATTGGAGATGGACTTATCCGTTGTCCTAGCACTCTCCCGGAGATCAAGGCGCGCCAGTCGAGCTCCGCTCCTGAGATAAGGCCTCGTGAACGGCCAGTGCAACTCGCCATCAAGGTTAGTGATACGTACTCAGTTATCTTTCTCCATTACATTGTGTGCGCTTCCATCAATGATTACAAATGGTCATGTGAGTGGTGTTGCAGGCTGCTATACAGACTGAGAGAGATAGAACGGAGAAACTTCTGGCGGAGGCGGAGGAGAGGCAGTGGGAGATGGAGGAGAGGACGAGAAAGATGATGGAGGAGGAGAGGGCACGGAATGACATGCAGGCAAGGGCCATGCACGAGCTCCTTGTGGTAAGTTTCTTCTGCAGATTACTTGCTAGTCTTAACATTTGAGTCTCATTACTAACTAGTATGACTCTGTTGTCAAAACCAAATGTGCAGTCTGTGTGCGAGAAGTCCGGTCAGCCCGCTCCGCCGATGCCAGTGATTGCTCCTGGGAGCACGGTGAGTTTAATTTCAATGGACATTACTTGCTAGTCTTAACATTTGAGTGTCGTAATGCTAACGAGACATTGGAAATGATCTTTGGTGCAGCTTAACTCCAGAAACGCATCGCACGATCCTTCTCCAGGTAGCGGCACTAGCCACCCCGCTCCTACACCTCCCTGATCACGGTAAGTTTCTCTAGTGTTTTGCTTAACAAATGGATAAAGACCTAGACTTAGCTTTATTTCCTCCAATATGCTTACCATAATGACCTAGAGTTAGCTTCTTTTCCTCCAAAATGACCCATTTTACCTAGGTTAGCTTATAAATGATGCTGTTCATCCAAGTTAGCTAAAAAATGACCCATTTTACCTAGATTAGCTCCTAAATGATCCATTTTACCTACGTTAGCTTTAAAATGGCCCATTTCACCTACGTTAACTCCAAAATGACCCATCTTACCTAGGTTATCTCATAAACGATCCATTTCAACTAATTTAGCTCATAAATGATCCATTTGAGATAAGTGAGCTAAAAATGATCCATTTCACCTAAATTAGCTCTTAAATGATCCATTTCACCTATGTTAGCTCAAAAAGATCCATTTCAACTAAATTAGCTCATAAATGATCCATTTCAACAAAGTTAGCTCAAAAAGATCCATTTCAACTAAATTAGCTCAAAAATGATCCATTTCAACAAAGTTAGCTCAAAAACGATCCATTTCAACTAAGTTAGCTCATAAATGATCCATTTGACCTAAGTGAGCTCATAAATGATCCATTTGACCTAAGTGAGCTCAAAAACGATCCATTTGACCTTAGTTAGCGCATAAACGACCCATTTCAACTTAGTTAGCTCATATATGATCCATTTCACGTAAGTTAGCCCATAAATGACATACTCTTCTTGTTCTAGTCTTCTTCTTGTTCTAGTCACCTATTTCTAACTTTCTTATTTTTCATTTTGCAGATTTCACTTGACGAAAGCTTGCATAGATGGAGTGCTCCTTATCCCTTTCTCTGTTTCTTTTGTATCGTTGAACTATGCATGTATCTTGGTAGTTGGATGAACTATGCTATGTATGATGGAACTTGCTAGTTGGATGGAACATATGTGATGGAACTATGTATGATGGAACTCTGCATGTTGGATGGATATCTTATATGTTTGCACTTTGCTGTGAAAATTGTTGTCATATATATCATATATATCTTATATGTTTGCTGTGAAATATATCTATATATGTCATATATATTTGTGATGAAAATTGTTGGATTTAATAAAAAACAGAAAAAGAGCCAATATGCAGACTCTTTGCCGTCTGCCACCGACGGCAACGGGCTCTTTGCCGTCTACCGCGGACGGCAAAGAGGCCACGTGGCAGCCAACAGTGCTTCCTGGGAGCTGACCCATTTGGTTAGTTTGCCTATAGTGGCAGACGGCAAAGACTTTGCCATCAGTGGCAGACGGCAAAGAACCTGCACTTTGCCATCAGTGGCAGACAGCAAAGAACCTGCCATCTAGTGACGTGTAGATGACATCATACGGCGGACGGCAAAGACACTAGAAATTTTGCCGTCCACGGCGGACGGCAAAGGCCTGCCGTTAGCCACTTAACGGACTGACAGCGCAATTATTGCCGTCCGCTCTCTTTGCCGTCCGCGGCAGACGGCAAAGGGCCTTTGCCGTCAGCCGCCAGGAAGCAGACGGCAAAGCAGCTGTTTACCGTAGCCTACTTTGCCGGAGCCTTTTGCCGTCCGTAGCCTACTTTACCGTAGCCTCCATTCCGAAGCGGCTATCACGCACTACTCGAAAGAACGGCCTTAGCTCATTTTAATGCAGTACTGCATTGCGCTTATCTTAAGCTTAAGATGCCCGGTCCACGTGGCATCATCATAGTTAGCGGAAACACAGAGCATTCCTTCCATGCGGAAGAATGTGTGGCGGCTCTAGCAGCCAAACACTGAACGACCTCTCCAACCAGAATAAATGATCGGTCGTCAAGACCGCGGACACGGCTAGACGAGTCCGGCGCACCACTAGCTGTAACAGCTCAGATAACCCTGAGATTGGGTCGATGGATATACCCCCATAGGTGGTGCTAGGGGCTTCCCGCATGTAAAAAGGATTACAGTTCGGCTCGACCTTATTTAGATTGCATTTTAATGGTTCATTAGGAATAACCATTTTTTCGCACGAAGACTTTTACATAGTTTTTTTCCTCTTTTACAGATGATAAACGTGCTACGCCCTTCCAGGACACGGCACAACGGAAACACGGGCGCAGAGTGCAGCAGGGCCCCGCTCAAAGGTTTCTTTTTAGATTAAGACCCTGCGTAAACCTTTTTTACTGTCTCTTGTTGCTTCACACCCTCCGGATACTCAACACAACCGAGAGGGATGATGGCGTTATTGACATTTTCGTCATGTCAGACTAATGCACATACCTGGAAATTCAGGGTTTATTATTGAGGGCGTTACTCAGCCCAGCATATGCTGTAAAGTCCGAATACCTTAGGGAGTGTTCAACATTGCGAGTTTGGCCTCATATGCATCAGCTCCGAATAATGTCTTTGGTCAATAGTTGGGTTTGCCCGGCTCCCATGTTTTGCTACCTTACGTTCCGCTCTATCGGCTAAGGTGGCACCGGGAGAACTGCTGCGATTGTGCCCTGGTTCGTCTGGATGAGCACCTCAGCAGAGAAAGCCGAAAACTGATTGTCATGATAAAGCGCGAGACTGGTCAACCACTCGATGACTCATCGGAATCTTCGCGATTCCTCCGCATTAATGAAGGACCGGTTTTCTGATCATGTACGTACGCGCATCGTATTTGGATGAGCGCGGAAGTACCAGGGGCTATATAGTAGCCCCGCCGTCAAACTCCTATGGCTAAGTGAAAGTGTTAAAGCTATATAGTCCGATTGCCTTGTTCGCCGCGCTATCACCTCCTTAATGGACCAAGACGTTGGATCAAGTGTGAATACGCGCTTTTTCGAACACCCCCGGATTATGTGCGTGGGGGCTGAATCCGACGACTTCAAACCTTCAGGTTATCTACATATATAAACGGCCGCATAGGAGGCATCATAATACTTTCAGGCCAAAGTATAAATACAGCCTTTACAATCCAAATAGCATTGTTTTTACAATTCGGACACATGTCACTCGAACATGATACGCTTCGAGCATTGAGCCTCTATTAAACGAGCGCCTTCTAGGACTTCTTCAAAATAGTGCTCAACCGGAACCTGGCCTTCGGCCGGACCTCGGGTCGCAATAGCGGTGGCCTCCATCTCTGCCCAGTATGTCTTAACACGGGCAAGAGCCATCCGCGCACCCTCTATGCACGCCGACCTCTTTATAGCGTTGATATGCGGCACAACACCAAGGAATCGTTGCACTAAACCATAAATAACTATTCGGCCTTGGTCCCTCCGGCCAAAGATGGTCCACGACAGACCTCATGGCAAGTTCGGACAACCTATGGAGCTCGGCCCACTTGGCCATTTGTTCATGTAACAGCAGCGGACGCGTTGGAGTACTGAACTGTGACCAGAACAATCTTTCCACTTCATGATCTTTCCGATCCTTGAAAAACTCAGTCGCATCAGTAGCACTCAGTGCCAAGTCCGAGTACGCATCCGCAGCACTCCATAATTGATCCAGAGGGGCATACTTCGGGTCTCCGAGCTTCGTCCGCAACAAAACGGGCTTCCCAGCCGTGATATCTCTGGCTTGACGGAGCTCCTCCTTCGCCGCTCTAATTTTAGAACGGGTTTCCTTGGCTGCTTCCATGGCCTTTTTCAGGTCAGCCACTTTCGCTTGGCTTTCCTTTTCAAGAAGCTCATACCGGTCGGCAGCATCCTTCAGCTCAACAGCCAACTTGGCTATTTTATCTTTGCTCTGGCGATGAGCAGCCTGTTCGGCTCTTAACTCTTCGACAGCCTTTAGGGCAACCGCATCACTTCTCATGGCTTGTTCCTTGGCTCGGACAAGTTCCGCCCGAAGGGTCTCCACGGCGGCAGCTCCATCTGCAGTCACAACATGTTATAGATACTAGCATCGTGCTCCTCTTAATATTTGTTGACCACACAAAAATACGTACCCTTTGCCTCGTCAAGCCGCTTGTTCACAAGCGCAATGTCGGCATCTGCCGCATCAAGCTGCCGCCTCAGTTCAGCAAACTCACTAGTCCGGCCAGCGACCGGACCATCAGCCGCCTGCACATAAAAGCAGCATGATCATTACCTAGGACTATGATCCTCTGTTTGCCGCCTCTGGACAGCAACCAGAGTCTCAGGGGCTACTATCTGTATAGGGCACACCTAGCGTGTGCGGTACCGTCAATATATATATATATATATATATTACTTCGCATACCTCAAGGCCTCTTAGCAGGCTCATAAAAGCTTCATGCAACCCACTTTTGGCGGAGCAAATCCTCTCTACCACCATACCCATTAAAGTACAATGCGCCTCTAAGATAGCCGCTTGCTCCAGAAGACCCGTCAGTGCGTCTGGTCATGCATCGGACAGGCCCGGACTCTTTCTGTTGCTCCCTTAGGAGCCGAATACTCCGGACTTCGGGTGGCCGAAGGGTTACCTTCTGGCCTTGGCGGATCAGGAGAAATCCTCCGTGACGACACCTCAGGGTCGTCTGCCTCATGAGGCGGGGAGACAGGGGGAGGCGTTTCGCTCTCCATCATCTCTGGAAGAACATCCCCCGAAGAGGAACTTTGTCGAGAAGGGCTACGATCCGAACTGCAAGACATACGTCTCGGTTATTGTCCTCGGAGATGAAGCAGGATATATGTACCAAAAGTACTCTTGTTCACTTACAGCTCGGTGGAGGGCTGATCCCCTTGCGGGCACTGTGCGGTAAGGGTGCCCTCTGGGGCAAGGCCCCCTGGCGAAGGTTTCTTCCCACGTTTGGAAACCCTCGTTTCCAGGTCTTCAAAGGCGGTCCTTTTCCTTCCTTGGGGAGAGGGAATTTTAGATTCTTCTCCCCGATTATCCTCCTTCACGGAGATTCTAATTCCCCCGGTTTGGATGAGTAATGCGTGAGGCCCGCTTTCGGCTTCTTTATTCTTCCCTTTATCTTCCTCTGATGGCACTTGATAAGGTGCATGCTCAAGCATCCTGGCTAGTACAGGATCCGTTGAGCCTTCGGGAAGGGGGGCCGAACACCGGATCATCTTCACCTTTTTTATCAAGTCCTGGTAAAAGAGCGATTTTTTCAGAATGATGTTGTCACAAATAAAAAGACAGCATGTTCGGCCGCAGAATTGCTTACGTGGGTATCTAGACGATTGCAGTTTAGACCCGCATCCTCAGTGGTGTCCGGACTCTTTATTCAAGATCCGAAGAACAATCCATACATCTCTTCGAGCGTCACGCCGAAGAATTGGTGAATAGTTCGTGGTCCTTCCGGGTTGAACTCCCACATACGGAGAGATCGACATTGGTATGGCAGGACCCGACGAACTAGCATGACTTGCATTACCTTGACAAGGCTGATATCTCTCTTGAGGAGCTCTCGGATGCGACTCTGCAATGTTGGCACATCATTACCTGGCCCCTAGTCCAGCCCTTTGTTGACCCATGACACCAGTTGTGGCGGGGGGGGGGGGGGACGGAAGGCGGGGGCAGCTACCCACTTGGTACTTCGGGGAGCTATGATGTAAAACCACTCCCGCTGCCATAAGTTGGACATCTCCGGGAAGGAACCCTTTGGCCATGGAGCATTGGCACCTTTGCTTATTATGGCACCTCTGCATTCTGCGTGTCGCCCATCGATCATCTTCGGCTTCACATTGAAGGTCTAGAGCCATAAGCCGAAGTGTGGGGTGATGCGGAGGAAGGCCTCACACACGACGATGAACGACGAGATGTGAAGGATGGAATCCGGAGCTAGATCATGGAAATCGAGCCCATAATAGAACATAATCCCTCTAACAAAGGGATCAAGACTAAAGACTAGCCCTCGGAGCAAGTGGGAAACAAATACGACACTCTCGTTGGGTTCGGGAGTGGGGATGACCTGCCCTTGAGCAGGCAGCCTGTGCGAGATTTCGGCGGTGAGATACCTGGCTTCTCTTAGCTTCTTGACGTCCTCCTCTGTGACAGAGGAGCCCATCCACCGGCCTTGAAGGTTGGATCCGGACATAATTGAAAGTCCGAAGCACTTAGCCTGAGCCTTGAGTGTTGGAATTCGAGGTGGGGGAAGGGAAGGATCGAGCGCGAGAGGAAACGGACAGGCTTTGGTCCCTTCATAAAGAGGGTGAATATCAAGCGTCCTCCGCGTGGCCGTTTGGAACTTGCCTAAAATCGAGGAGTCATACCAGCAGGCACGATTGGGTTACCCACACCCGTATTGATGAGAATCCCGTGATAAGGGGACACGATCTCTGCTTCAACAAGACGTGCCAAGAAAACCGCCTCGTAACATGTGCAGTGGCAGGCTGGGAGAAACGGTTCGTAATGACCGGACCACGGTAGGATGTCACGTTATGAAAAGTTGTCAGCAGATTAGATTTGTGGAATATTATACTCTCTACGGTGGTGTGTGGAATATGTTTTGCAGAGCCGGACACGATCCTCGTGTTCAAAATCTTCTATGAAGTATTCGGAGGAGGAACCCGCCTTGCAATGCCGAAGACAATCTGCACGCCGGACTCATCGTCATTGAAGCCTGGTTCAGGGGCTACTGAGGGAGTCCAGGATTAGGGGGTCCTCGGACAGCCGGACTATATACTTTGGTCGGACTATTGTACTATGAAGATACAAGATTGAAGACTTCGTCCCGTGTCCGGGTGGGACTCTCCTTTGCGTGGAAGGCAAGCTTGGCAATTCGGATATCTAGATCTCCTCCCTTGTAACCGCCTCTGTGTAACCCTAGCCCCCTCCGGTGTCTATATAAACCGGAGGGTTTTGTCCGTAGGATAACAACAATCATAATCATAGGCTAGCTCCTAGGGTTTAGCCTCTACGATCTCGCGGTAGATCAACTCTTGTAATACTCATATCATCAAGATCAATCAAGCAGGAAGTAGGGTATTACCTCCATCAAGAGGGCCCGAACCTGGGTAAATGTCGTTTCCCCCGCCTCATGTTACCATCCGCCTTAGACGCACAGTTCGGGACCCCCTACCCGAGATCCGCTGGTTTTGACACCGACAGATACTGCACTAGCTCCAGTTCATCAATATAATGTAGGCATGTATTCCGTAAATAGTCATACGTGCTTGTGGAAAGAACTTGCATGACATATTTTGTCCTACCCTCTTGTGGCAGCGGGGTTTTATTGGAAACTAAGGGATATTAAGGCCTCCTTTTGATAGAGAACCGGAACAAAGCATTAACACATAGTGAATACATGAACTCCTCAAACTACGGTCATCGCCGGGAGTGGTCCCGACTGTTGTCACTCCGGGGTTGCCGGATCATAACACGTAGTAGGTGACTAGAACTTGCAATATCTGATCTAGAACATTGATATAATGATGATAACATAAACGGTTCAGATCTGAGTTCATGGCACCCGGGCCCAAAGTGACAAGCATTAAGCATGGCAAAGTCATAGCAACATCAATCTTAGAACCTAGTGGATACTAGGGATCAAAACCTAACAAAACTAACTTGATTACATGATGAATCTCATCCAACTCCTCACCGAACAACGAGCCTACGAAGGAATTACTCACTCCCGGTGGGGAGCATCATGGAATTGGCGATGGAGAAGGGTTGGTGATGATGAAGAACGAAGATCCCCCTTTCCGGAGCCCCAAATGGACTCCAGATCTGGTCTCCCGATGAAGAACACGCGGTGACAGCGCCTCCATCTCGTTGATCGTGATAATTCTTTCTCCCAAATTTTTTTCTGGAAAAATAGGATTTTATAGCGTCAATTTTAGGGTCTTCGGGGCCACCAGGTGGGGACAACCCACCTGGGCGCGCCAGGAGGGGTGCGCGCCCTGGTGGGTTGTGCCCACCCAGGTGCCCCCTCCGGTGGGTCTTGGCTCCAGAAATTCTTATTTATTGTATAAAAAATCCTCGCAAAGTTTCGTTCCATTCCGAGAACTTTTATTTCTACACAAAAACAACACCAAGGTAGTTCTGCTGAAAACATCGTCAGTCTAGGGTTAGTTTCATTCAAATCATGCAAATTAGAGTCCCAAACAAGAGGAAAAGCGTTAGGAAAAGTAGATACGTCGGAGACGTATCAACTCCCCCAAGCTTAAACCTTTGCTTGTCCTCAAGCAATTCAGTTGATAAATTGAAAGTGAAAAAGAAAAACTTTTACGAACTCTTTTGCTCTTGTTTTCATAAATATGCTTAAAAGCACCCAGGTTTTTAGGCAACATTATAACCAACCATGCCCACGATAACTCTTAAAGATTATATTAACTACTATCAATGACATAATCAGCTGGCGAGCAATAATAAGATATCTCAAACGCCAACACGTTATCAAAACAACCATGATATAATATGATAATAGTGATATCTCGCTAGCCCTTTCTGACATCGCAAAACATAAATGCAGAGCACCTCCAAAGTTCAAGCAGCGACTAAACATTGTAATTCATGGTACAAAAGATCAAGTCATGATGCACCCAACATTAGCTATACACAATGCATAAGCATGACAGAAGTGTTCTCAGGTTCTGACGCTTGTTTTAGAAGGTGATGACACAACATAAAAGTAAACAAGAAGTCCCTTCGCAGAGGGAAGTAGTGATTTGCAATGGTGCCAGAGCTCAAGTTTTTTAAAACAAAGGTAAATGATATTTTGAGGCATGCACCCTTCTCATTTACTTCACGACCATAAGTTATCAATATCTTCCATGCTAAGCACGCTAGTGGTGGTTGGCAAGCGATAAAAGTAAAGGTTTTCACTCCATTGGGATTTTTTGTTTGATTATTTGTAAGCTTTTTTCTGTTTGCAGTTTGGGACTGGGCATCCCGATTACCGCCCTTTTCTCATGCGATGGAGAGTGAATAAACACTCGACCTGAGAATAACCCGCTTAGCATGGAAGATACCGACCACCTCCTGTCGTTCCATGAATGATCCAGGCACACAAAAAGGATATTTATTTCAAGTTTTTAGAGGTGGCACATGCAAATTTACTTAGGATGGCAGGGTAATACCGCATATAGGTAGGTATGGTGGACTCATCTAGTACAGGCGATGTAACATCCCAAAATTCTAAATTTTGGAATGTTATGTTAAATAAATAGTTTTGATTGTGGTGTGGTTGCTTGTGTGAAATTGAGTGAAATTTGAAACTTTTTGAATGTTAAATGAGAGGGAATAAAAGGACTAACCCAAACTTTCACCTTGCATTTATGATCTCCATGAATTCAAATTCATTTCATCACAAAACCCTAGAGTGAAGATGATATGACTTCTTCCATTTAAATAAATGAAAAGGGTTTTGAAAATATTTGAATTCCATTTGGAAATATTCCAAATTCGGAAGCTTTATGCAACTCAATGAGTTTCATGAGAGAAGATAAAGTGACTTCTTCAAATGCTAAGAAAGAGAGTTGGATGTTTCAAAGAGTCAAATTTAAAGTCCCTTTGAGATTATTTTCAATTTGGAGTTATTTGGTTTTTATTCAAATTATTTTTTTCCAAAAATAAAATATAAGGAAAATAGGGTAAAATGATTCCCCCTAGGAAGTTGTGCCGTGTAATTGGAATCCCAACTTGAGTAGAGTAGTACTACTAGGAGTACCAAGGGCCAGTTCTTTTAGGCTTCAAGAGTAGTACTACCTCCGTCATGGTTTAATCGTCCCCATTGTAATCTGTGTTAAATTTTGACCATAAATTTAACTAATGAAATGTTTATGCATGCACCAAAAATTATATAACTTTTGTTGACATGCACTAACATTTTATCACTTAAATCTTTGGTCAAAATTTAGCACAAATTACAATGGTGACTAATAAACCGGGATGGAGGTAGTAGTTTAGAAGCCCAAATGAATGAGTGAGGTGCCTTATGTTACTCTCCACTGTAACTAGTCTTATGGGAAAAGCTGGGGAAGAGACGGCTTATTTTTCAAGCCGCCAAAAGAACTGGCCCTAGGAGTAGTAGCTACGGATACTAGGAGTAGTAGCTAGGGATCGAGTGTGCGAGATGAATCGGACAAAGTAAATGCATAGAGGTGAAATGCAAAAAAGAAAGAGGGATGTGACGGTTCCTTGTCCGTTTATTTTACCAGGCCACTTATTACTGGGAGTGGCGGGTTTTGTGATATGACGGCTTTACTGCCGCCCCACGAGCGGTGTCAGACTCCCCTGCAGCGCCACCCTCTACACTAGTACTACCTCGATCGTGGTTTATTAGTCCCACATTGAATTTGACTGAAGATTTACCTGACAAAATGTCAGTGCATGTCAACAGAAACTATATCATTGGATTCGTATTTGAACATAGTTTTCAATGATATAATTTTTTGTTACATGCATGAGCATTTATCGTACTATATATAATGTTAGTTAAATTTATGGTCGTGCGTTGCACAGAACAGTGAAATGCATTGATCGGGGAGTTGTTTATTTTGACAAAGTATGTGGGGGTTGTCGGTGTCAAAACCGGCGGATCTCGGGTAGGGGGTCCCGAACTATGCGTCTAAGGTCGATGGTTGCAGGAGACGGGGGACATGATGTTTACCCAGGTTCGGGCCCTCTCTATGGAGGTAATACCCTACTTCCTGCTTGATTCATCTTGATGAATATGAGTGTTAGAAGAGTTGATCTACCACGAGATCGTAATGGCTAAACCCTAGAAGTCTAGCCTGTATGACTATGTTAATGAGTATATCCGATCCGGACTACGCCCTCCGGTTTATATAGACACCGGGGGGATCTAGGGTTACATAGAGTCGGTTACATAAGAAGGAATCTTCATAGTCGATCGCCAAGCTTGCCTTCCACGCCAAGGAGAGTCCAATCCGGACACAGGTACAGTCTTCGGCCTTGATGTCTTCAAAGCGCATCAGTCTGGCCCATGGATAACAGGCCGGACGCCCGAGGAACCCTTAGTCCAGGACTCCCTCAGTAGCCCCTGAACCTGGCTTCAATGACAAGGAGTCTGGCGCGCAGATTGTCTTCGGCATTGCAAGGCGGGTTCCCCTTTCCGAACTCCAAGATAGTCTTCAGATGTAATGATTGTATCCGGACCTGTGTACACAACTGCAGAGGATATAATATTTCACTAGTCCAACCCGCTGAGATCTTTTTGGTAATATGACATCACGCCTGCTCGGCCATTATTTTCGAACCATTAGCTAGCCCGTCGTCCCACGTCTCGAGACGTGGTTTTATTGGCATGTCATATCCCATCGGAGATCGTGTCTCCCCTTTTTTAAGGAATTCTTATCAACCCATACGTGGGTACTCCAACCATTGCTTGGGTACAACTCCTAGGAAATAGGCAAGTTTGAGGCCTAGTAGGAGACATTCGATATTTGCGGCCTTTATATAGGGGCGCAGACCCATCTTTTTCTTTCACACTTGCTTCTTCCTCAACCCCTGCTACCGCGAGTTCCAAAACTCGGGTTCCAATCACCACAAGCTCCAATCATGTCCGGATCCAGCCGTCAAGGCCGGTGGGTGGCTTCTTCTGTCACGGAGGAAGATATTGCAAAGCTTCGGGCGGCGCGGTATCTGACCGCGGAAATCCTTCATCGGCTTCGTGCCGAGGGGCGGGTTATTCCCACCCCCAGATCCGGCGAGAGGGTCGTGTTCGTGTCCCACTTCCTCCGTGGGTTAGGGTTTGTGCTTAACCCCTTCGTCCGAGGGCTCATGTTCTATTACGGGCTAGATTTTCAGGATCTGGCCCCAGACTCTATTCTTCTTATCTCGTCATTTATCTTCACGTGCGAAGCCTTCCTCCGAACTCCTCCGCACTTTGACTTATGGCTCCAGACCTTCAATGTGAAGCAGCAAGTGATAGGGGGAAGCAGGCAGAGTGCGGTGGTGCCATAGTGAGCGAGCTTGCTAGTGAAGTTTGGTTGAAAGGATCTTTCGCCAAACCTTCCGATTTATGGCAGCAGGGGTGGTTCTATATCACCGAGCCCCGCGGCTCCAAGTGGGCAGCTGCGCCTGAATTTCGATCCAGCCCCCCAATTCAGCTGGCATCATGGATTAATAAGGGGTTGGACTGGGGATCAACGGACGAGGTGCGGACTTTGCAAAGTCGCATCCGAAGCCTTATTGAGAGGGACATCAATGTCGTCAATGTTGTTCAAGTAATGCTGGTCCGCCGGACCCTGCCGTGCCAGTGACGGCCTCTCCGCTTGTGGGAGTTCAATCCAGAAGTGTCGCGGACTCTTCAGCACTTCTTCGGCACTACGCACGAAGGAATGTGGAAATTATTTTTTAGGAAACGAAAGCAATGGCCGGACACCACCGAAGATATCGGCCTCGACTGCAACCATCCAGACACCCCGGTAAGCACCCGTTCGTCGAACACCTTATACTCGGATACACAGTGGCAAGACACTAACCGAATCATCCTCTTTCAGGGCTGGATAAAGAAAGTGGAACGGATTTGGTGTCCGGCTCCCCTTCCCGAAGACTCAGCTAGTCCTATGTTAACAAGGATGCTGGCCTCGGCACCATACCAGGCGCCGGCAAGGGAGGATAAAGAGGAGAGCGAGAACACCCAAGATGGCCTTTGTTCCAGAGGGAAGTCGGATATTGAGTCCGGAGAAATCGACCTTTCCTCGCCTGGAGACAGAGGCGAAAGAGGACCCAGCATCCCTTCTCCGAGCAGGAGGAAAAGGGCCGCCTCGGTAGGTTGGGAGGGGCGGTCTCCCAAGAGGGGCAAGATGCCACCGTCGAGTGTCTTGGGTTTGGAAAGCGATGCCGTTGAATAGCTCCAACACAGGGACGAGCCCTCGACCAAACCATAAGTGAATCCGGGCTACTTTGCTCCTTTGCCATTACCGAAGATATACGTAACGTGTTTGTGCATTTTTACAGATCAGCACTAGTTATTTCGGGGCAATCCACTTCTTCGGGAAGTCTCCTCCCACAGATGATGGAAAGCGAGACGCCTCCCCTGACCTCATCGCCCAATAAGGCAGACGACTCTGAAGAGTCATCGCGGAGGGTTCTGGCGCCAATAATAAAGGCCTCGAACTGTCTGGCTTATAGCCGGCGATGATTCCAGAGACGGGTGGGCAAATTCCGTCAAAGGATGATTGTGCTGCTAGAGTGGCTTTCGGAGACCCAGCGGCTCCTTACATATTACGGGACATGTTGCGAAATGCATCTGTCTCTGGGGAACAGCGTACCTTGATCGGTCAGTGGTTGAGAAAATTTTGTCCACAAAGAGCGGATTAAATGAAGCCGTCATGAGCCTACTGAAGGGCTTCGAGGTTTGTGATATAATATTTTCAGCTATGTTTTATTTGCAAAGATGCGCCTGTGTATAGGTAGTAGCCCCTGAGACTCGGGTTGGCTTCCACTGAGAAGCAAACGGAGGATCGAAAAGGATTGTTTTGAGGACTAACCTGATGAATTTGAACACAGGCTGCTTCCCCCTTGGCCACTTCCCGGATTATGGAAATTGCCGAGCTTCAGCAAAAGCTTGATGTGGCAGGGGATGATCTTGCATTAATCAACATGCGTCTTGAAGAGTCGCAAGGTATGTATTCAGGGCAATCCCCATACATTTTTGTGGTATAAGCATGACGCTGAAACTTAGATGCTGGAATATGCATGTCTGCAGATAGTGCTGCCGCCATTGAAGTTCTTCGAGCGGAACTGGCCCGGGCCAAGGAGCAGGCCCGGTGTACCAATGCTGCTACCGAAAAGGCATCGGCTGAGCTAAAAGCCGAACATGCTGCACGGCGCCAAGACGAGGAGAAGATATCCATGATGGCGCTCGAAGTGGAAAATGCCACAGGCCACTATGAACTTCTGGAGAAGGAGAATAAAGCCTTAACGACTGAACTGGACAAGGCCTTGCAAGAGGCGAGAGAAGCGCGGTCGGAATCCAGAGCAGCCCGTGAGGAGGTTCGACAGGCTAGGGAGATTGTGGCGGGAAAGCCCTTTCTGCTGCAAACTAAGTTCGGTAACCAGAACTATGCTCAGCTGAACCAAGTGTGGAGTTCTCCGAACGAGTTCTTGGAATTGCCGAAGAGTTCTTCTGATGAGGCGCGCGAGATGGGTATGCAATGGAGAAGCTTTTTTGGTCGCAGTTTGGTGCATCAAAGCGCCCTCTGTTGCTCAATGAACAGATGTCCCAATGGGCCGAACTTCATAGGATATCCGGCGCTGCCATGAAGGATGTCATAATCCAGTTGTGGCCAACTGAGCCTATTCCCGATAACTACTTGGGTTTGGTACAAGGACTTGTTGACGCGGTGTGCGAATCGATGATGTGAAGCGGTCGGCGTGCACTGAAGGTGCACGGATGGCCTTTGCCCGAGTCAAGAAATTCTGGGGAAAGATGAAGGCCATCGATGTCGCGGCTAAGAGTCCACCCGAGGGCAAGGACCGTCCTGAACCGGAGCGTTATTTTGAAGACGTCCTAGAGGCCGCCCGCTTAATAGAGGGTCAATGCTTGAAAGACATAATGTTCGAGTGAGGTGTATGAGAATTGTAAAAGACAACTTTATAGTTAATCTATTTTAATGCTTTTCTCTAAAGCTTGTATTCCTCCTGTGCGGCCGTTTTAATATAATCTGAAAGTTTTCCAGTCGTCGGCTTCAGCCCCCTTGTAGGAAGTATGGGGGTGTTCGGAAAAACGTTTAATCACTCTTTATCCAACGTCTTGGTCCATGAAGGAGGTGATAATGCGGCGAACCAGGCAATCGGACTATAGGGCGTTAACACTTTCACTTAGCCATAGGAGTTTTATGGTGGGGCTACGAAATAGCCCCTGGTATGTATGCGGCGTATTATAATATGGCGCCTTACATATTTGAAAAAAGATCCTTCGTGTTACACGGAGAATCGCTAAAGATTCCAAGAAGTCGTCAAGTGGTTGACCAGCTCTAGCCGCATCATGACAGTCAGTTTTCGGCTTTCTCTACTGAGGTAATTGACTGGATGAACCGGAAGCACAATCGCAGTAGTTCTCCCTTTACTACCCTAGCGGATTGAGTGGAATGTAGGGTAGCAAGCACAGGAACCGGGCAACCCAACTATTGACCCAAGACAGTGATTTGGAGCTGATGCATATAAGGCCAAAACTTGCGATGCCCAAGTACGCTATAGAGATGTTCGGACTTTTGCTGGCAACTCATTTGTTCCCATACCAAGCCCCTGGCAGGTTATGCCAAGGTGTGTCTGTGAAACAACCATGTGAGCCATATTAGTGGCGAAACAACACGGGTGATTAATTCGGATACTATTTACTAGGAGCTGAGCGATATGCCAATGATGATTTATTATATATATAAAAGCCATCCTCCCGGCTATTTTACATGCTCGGGGTCGCAGGCGGAGGAACAGGCATAGTACGGGCTCAAAATAGAGAGAGCGGTCTATAAAAAGTTATTTTGGACCTCCTGTCGCACGTCTGCGCCGCCAGTCCTCGGCGGGGGGAATCCTTGATGGAAATAGCCACTTAGATGAGTGTATGGATCCGAACTCCGATAGAGCCAGTTGCAGATGTTTGTCCTGTTCGTCACCTGTTTTTAAGGGATAGTGAAGGAAGAAATAAAAAGAAAATGGAAAAATAATGTTACGGGGATGCTTGCAGGCTTGTCCGTAGTGTGCCTCCACCAATGACCATGGTATCTTGAGTGCGTAATGATGTATCCGCGGCACAAATTGTGCAGGTGTACGAGGTGGGCGGCGGAAGCCGGACTGCTATTTTCGCTCCGGGAGTAGTTGGTCCTCGGGTGGAGATTGCTTCTGGCCCCCGGTATTTCGTTGGTGAACCTCTCCGTCGTCCCTGCCGCCTGGCGGCCTCCTCACCTTGTGTTCGGCACTGAGCTTGCCGGCCTGTTTAAAGACCCTGCAGTTTCTGTTAGTATGATTAGCTGGTTTGTCGGGGTGGCCGTGAATCCGGCAGGGTCGGTCCAATATCCTGTCTAGGTTGGATGGTTCGTCTCGTTTCGCCTTAAATGGCTTCTTCTGTTGACTGGGCTTAGGATTGCTGAATCCGGCGTTGACCGCTGTGTCGCGTGATCTTTCATTATCATTGCAACTGTTGTATTTGCTTCTTTGTGGCTTGCCGTTGCCGTCTCCGGTTTCGGAAGTTCCCGGGTCGCTGGAGCTGTTGCTTCTACGAGCGAGCAAGCTGACTTCTCCTGCGCAAAAGCGGGTCATCGGAGCAGTGAGGGCTGTCATGGATTTAGGTCTTTCTTGACCGAGGTGGCGTGCAAGCCATTCGTGCCGGACACTGTGTCTGAAAGCCGCAAGTGCTTCTGCGTCCGGACAGTCGACGATTTGGTTCTTTTTGACTAAGAACCGAGTCCAGAGCTTCCTGGCCGACTCTCCGGGCTGCTGGACACTGTGACTTAGGTCATCGGCATCCGGTGGCCGGACATATGTTCCTCGAAAGTTGGTGAGGAAGGCCTCCTCCAAGTCCTCCCAGCTGCCTAGGGAATTTTCAGGCAGGCTGTTTAACCAGGGCCGAGCTAGTCCTTTTAGCTTTAGTGGGAGGTATTTAATGGCATGGAGGTCGTCCCCATGGGCCATATGGATGTGGAGAATAAAATCTTCAATCCATACCGCGAGATCGGTTGTTCCGTCATATGATTCGATATTGACAGGTTTGAATCCTTTGGGGAATTCATGATCCATTACTTCATCGGTGAAGCAAAGCAGGTGTGCGGCGCCTCTATGTTGGGCCACTTGTGGTTTTCGGCTCGGGCGTGGCTAGGTTTGTCACGTCCGAAAAGGTAGCTGTTGTCACGTGTCGAAGCATGCTTTCGCGATCCATAGATCGGTCTTGCGTGTCTTGCTCTACTGTCCAAGTCCCGCTACAGGCTGTCTGGATAATCGTGAGCTGCGTTATTCCTGCCTTTACGGCGAGGTGGGGCGGTCTGGTGTGTGGCTTGAGTTCTCTCTTTATCTGGACAGTGTTGTAGGCGACCTGCCGCATTGTGTGACGATGATAAAGGCTCGAACGGCTCGTCATCGAACTGATGTAGAAATCTGTGCTTCGGGTAGCTTTTCGCCAGGCCACTAAGGCCGATCTTCGGCAACCAGGACTTTTGTCCATCTATCGTTGGGTAGGTCTTGGTCAGCTTGAAGCTGCTGCTGCTTCTTTTTCGGGCTCTTTTTTGTAGCTATGAGCATGCGCTTGAAGCGCTCCTGCTCGAGGGGCTCTTCGGGTACGATGAAGTCTTCGTCGTCGAGGCTTACCTCATCTTAAGAGAGCGGAAGGTAGTTGTCGTCCTCCGAATTGTCGCTGGGCGGGGCCTGTTCGTCGGGGCTGGCTTGCCCGTTTTACTGTTCCTCCTGTTCGGATCTTGCTCCAACAGGGTCTTCATTGTTTTCGGCGTCCTCCGGAGTACTATTTTCTCCGATGACCTTGTTGCGGCGATGTGACTTGGAGCAGCGTTTAGGGCGCCAATACTTAGACTGTGTCTCAGGAGGTTTATTCTCAACTAGTTCTTCTTTGTCATCGTTGCTAGCTTTTTTAGGTGTATCAACCATGTACATGTTGTAAGAAGAGGTGGCCGTTCCACGTCCCGTGAATGGCGGGTCTTGGCCTTGCTCCTTATCGACGTCGTCGTCTATACCGTCGATGTCTTCGAAGCCATGATCAAGCACGTCGGTTAAGTCATCGATAGTGGCTATGAAGTGGGTGGAGGGTGGGAAGCAAAATTCCCCATCATCAACCTTTAGCTCGAACCGAACATAGTTCGGCTGTGAGCTTTAAAGAATTTGTCCTTCCCCAAGGACAAATTCTTTAAAGAGTTTAGCACACCACCTAAAGGTGAGTGGTGGAAGATGTCTGCGGCCCTGAATTCGAAAATCGATAACCAATCCAGCTCGGTGTCCGCAGGCGTACATGGTGACGTGTCCGGAGCTCCGTTGACGCAAATATTGCAGGGTGTCGAGTCTGTGTGCGGCTCCAACGCCGCAGACTCTATGGCCTGGGATGGCACGATCTGCTCCGGCTCTAAGGCCGTTGCAGCAACAGGAACCATCTCCTAGATGTAACCCGATGACAGATTGAAGTCATGTTCATCGGAGCGAGGGGGAGCGATTGTCGCGGCCTCGAATCCGTCGAAGATCAAGTCTCCGTGGACGTCCGCGATGTAGTTCACGCTTCCGAATCTGACCTGATGGCTAGGGCGTAACTATCGATCTACTCCAGATGGCCAAGCGAGTTGGCGCGCAGTACGAAGCCGCCGAACACGAAGATCTGTCCGGGGAGGAAGGTTTCTCATTGGACGGCATCACTATCGACGATTGAAGGGTCCATCAGACCTTTGTCGTCGACACAGCGGAACTCTCAATGAAAGCACAAATGTCGGTGTCAAAACCGGCGGATCTCGGGTAGGGGGTCCCGAACTGTGCATCTAAGGTCGATGGTTGTAGGAGACGGGGGACACGATGTTTACCCAGGTTCGGGCCCTCTCTATGGAGGTAATACCCTACTTCCTGCTTGATTGATCTTGATGAATATGAGTGTTACAAGAGTTGATCTACCACGAGATCGTAATGGCTAAACCCTAGAAGTCTAGCATGTATGACTATGGTAATGAGTATATCCGATCCGTACTATGCCCTCCGGTTTATATAGACACCGGGGGGATCTAGGGTTACATAGAGTCGGTTACATAAGAAGGAATCCTCATAGTTGATCGCCAAGCTTGCCTTCCACGCCAAGGAGAGTCCAATCCGGACACAGGTACAGTCTTTGGCCTTAATGACTTCACAGCCCATCAGCCCGGCCCGTGGATAATAGGCCGGACGCCCGAGGACCCCTTAGTCCAGGACTCCCTCAGGGGTCACCTCATGTGTAACGAGTATCGATAGGTTTCCTCTCTAGAGCTGACAAACATCCGGGTGAAATCGATGAAAAGTATCTTTTGCAAACAAAAGCATTCAGCTGTTCAACCTGCATCCAAAACTTGTGAAGAAATAACACGTATTGTGCTTTGCAAGAAATGATCTTTAAGAATTAGTTTTTGAGTATCGATTTTGTTTATTTTTTCTAGACCACCATGAATGTACACCCTCCGTCTAGGTGAATAAGTCATCTTAAGTTGTGCACCGTGACCATGAATGAGGGGAAAACGAGAGAACTTAATGTTTATTTGCTAATTAATAGCATTGCATGCAATGAACTAACCACTGCATGTCGTGTTTGGTAGTCTTGAGTCATTGAAAACATGCACGCCCCACATCTCTTATTGGTTGATATGTCAAGAAACAAGAAACGAGGTGGGAGTTAATACATCGCACCTAAGTGTTTTGGATTATTTTTTTCGTAAGGTGACTTAGAGCGAATATAATAAGGTACAGTCAGCAGGCTGTAAGAAGTAAAGTAATATTTCTAATGCTTAGTTGGAGGAGAGAGGATAGGAGAGAGAATGTAAGAAGGCTCTCATGCAAGAGCCAGCTGCAGCACGTGCTCCTAGGTACTATGTGAGAGTGGAAAGTGGGCCATGTATTAATAAAGTAGCACATGCCTATAGCTAATTGTTATACATGTTGGCTATAAGTTGGCTATAGATGGCATGGCACTTTCTTATAGTCAACATTTGGCTATACTATTAAGTATTAACCATGCTCTTATACACCTAGACGGATGGATTAAAGTGGGATGACTTGGAAGGGGGCAGAGGAGATGTAAGAAATGGTTCATCATAAGTCTTTCACCATTACTGTAGTAAAAATTCTCAATTAATCTCATAAATGGGAAGCGAGAACTCTAATGGAGCAAAAGCATACATGGAAGATTGTAGACTAAACCATAAATGGATACACTTTTATTCAAGCGCGATACTCTAATAGAGCAAGATTATGCATGGAAGGTTCTATACTATATAAATAAGAAGTCTCCACATGCTTAGACAGCGGATTACATTGAGCGAAGACTAATGATGAACATTTGACTTGGTAATGCATATGACCAGGTGAACCTCCTTGGAGTCCCCGTGCACCATCTTGGGGTGAAAATCATACCAGGCGTCTTCCATGTCCACATTGCCGGGAATGGAGCAGCTCCACACAGTCCCAGTTAGTGTGGTGGAGGCGGAGTGGGCGCCCTCGTACCTCCGAGGGGCAGTAACAGTGAGCATGCAACCATACACCGGCCTCGTGTCAGCGTCAGCGGTGTTGCCCCTGACGCACACTATAAAGATGGGGCGGTGGCCTGCACGGGCCTTGCCGGTACCCACGGCCAAGAGGAAGACGCTGTCGTCCTCCTCCCAGACTAGCAGGCGGCGGTGATCCTCCAGCGACTCCAGCATGGCGAACGGGTAGCATGTCTCGTACTTGATGTTCACCGCCGCGGGCCAGCAGTGAGTGACAAACGGTGCCGTGAGGTGATGCACGACGCTCGTGGCGAGCTATCAAATGGCGGCGTGCACTCATAGCAGTAGCAGGGCGCGTGCGCGCATCTGGAACTATGCTCCGCCAGCGAGTGCTGGTCGACATACCTCTCGCAACCGAAACTCTTGTATACGCATGGCACCTTGCAGGCATCGACCAGGCCATCCATGAAACGGGAGTGGCTGTAGAGGACGTTGCGCCCGCCGAATGAAGCGCAGGAGGGAGTGGCTGTAGGGGATGTTGTGCCTGCCGAATGGAGCGCAGGAGTAGCACACGAAGCAGTAGATGGTGTCCTTACTAGTACTACCTAGTCCCTAGTCTCTACTCTCTCTACTTCTCTACTCTACGCTTATAAAAAACTGAGTTGGTGATGATGGTGTGCCTCCCATCGTGCAATATAGACCGTCCGATCTATATCTGACGGATAGAAAGCAAACTATGGCAATTTTGCAAAAAGATACCCACACCTCTCTCCACATTTGCAGATAAGGCATTACCTCGTTCATCCTTATCTCCCACAACCTCATTGTTGAGCAAATTAAAAAGGAAGCTTCTCGAACAATCTGGCTTGGTGGATGCTGTCGGCGTCGTCCATCCCCATGCCTCCGCTCAGTCTAACCACCAATAACCACCACGCCCCACTCCTCCTCACCTTATCTCTCCTCTTTCTCAGGATATCATTAGGTTTTACACATGGGATTACTCCCGCATGGTTCAATCACAACAGGTGTTTTATAAAAAAATGCATCTTAATGTTCCGTGCAATGCACAGGCATCTTGCTAGTTTGCATATAATTCAAAACACCATGTAGACACATTCTTTGACCATTTTACAACTATGTTAATATCATTGTTAGTGGTCAGGCGGTGCAAGTTATAGCCCCCGGTGTTTTAACCTTTTTTTAGTAATGATATCTGGCGATTGTTCACCACGAGCCCAATCATGGCGAATCCCACATAACCGTCAGATTTCCATCCGACGGTGGCCTTTTTTTAAAGCCATAGTATTTGAAAAAACCACCACCCTTACACACGTATTGTAATTGCGTCGCCGGCGTTTGCAACTACCATGTCTCCCAGCGAACATTTGCTTGGGATTGTAGTTAGCACCGATGGCGGTTCGTAGTCGTTCCACGCTCGGGCATTGAAGTTTGTTGTCACATCCTAGCTAGTTCATGCATTAGAGTGTTGCATCATGTTTACTTTTCCAGAAACTTGAAATGGGGATGATAGAACCCCCGGCACCCCCCTGAAAACAACTAGGGTTTACTAAAATCATTTTCAATGAACCTGAAATGCCCTTCTAAAAAGTCCACCCTTTTTGTCTTGGGTTAGAACCTCTGACAAAATGGGTTCACAATTTTCTAGGTCATCACAAGATCATTGAATTAAATCATATGTAACTTGCATTTCGGCATTTAAATGCTAGTAAATATTTTAAATGTCCAAATAATCCCAAACTGAAATGTTCCATCTTGGATTTGTTCCATATAGTGAGCATGTGCAGTTTGGTGAATTTTGGAAATGTCTATGTATTTTTAGAAATGCCACAAACTTGCAGAAATAAAAGAAAATAGAAAATAAAATAAGGAAACGACTTACCTGGCCGCAACCCACCAGCTGGCCCACCTGGCGGCCCAGCGCTGTGCTGGCCCGTGCCAGCCAGCTGCTTCGTCCCCGCCAGGCAGGCAGGGAGGTGACACCAGCGTGCGCGAGCTCGCCACGGCGCCACCTGCTTGCCGCCCGCACCCCTGGACACCTGGGCGAGCTCCACGTCGCCGCCCCGACCCCCTGGACACATCCATTCGCCCCCTGCCTCTCTCCCTCACCCTCTCCCGCCATGGCCGACGCACCTGCCGCCGCACCGTCGACGTAGCCGCGTTCTCCGTCGTCCTCGCTCCGCCCCGTCTTGTCCACGAGCTCCGCCGCCGTCCGCTGCGCCGAGCTAGCCGAGCCCCGAGCGCTCGCACGCTCTGCACCGCCTCCTTCGACCTTGTCTCCACCGAACATCGCCGGAAATCCCCTTCGCCGTCCTCGCCGCACCAGCTCATCCCCGACCTCGCCGACTGCTTCGACGTGATCGCCGTGAGCTCAGCCACCTCCCCATCCTCTCCGTTCTTGCTCTCGAGCACCATAGCGACCGCACGAAGCTTCACCGCATGCGCCGCCGCCGAGCTCATCGCGGACGATGCTCCGGCCACGCAACAGCCACACCACCACGTCTAACATACTCACCGCATCCCCAGGAGTCCGTAGCACCGCTCCGCGCGCCTCATGGTGCCCCCTAACGACAAGCCCGAGCTCACCCGAACTCCGGCAGCCGCACAGCTCGTCGCCCGCGTCGTTCCCGGCGACCCCGAGCCCAACTACCACCCTCACTCGACACGGCTCGCTCCTAGCGACTCGTAGATGGTCTCCGCCGCCCATTTGGTCGCCGGAGCACGAAACCCACATCGCCCCGCCGCGTCTGGCCTCGCCGGCGGCTAAACGCCGGCGAGTTGACCCCACTGAACGTTGACCGGTGGGCCCAGTTGGACCCCCTGAGTCACTGACGTGTGGGCCCTAGGCCATTAACTAAACTAAGTTAGTATTAGTTTAACGCTAACTAAACTTAGTTAGTTTAACTATCTACTGACAGACGGGACCCACATGTCAGGGTTGACCTGGACCGTCTCCGTTGACCGCTAATGTCACCATGATGCACTGTTGAAGCAATAAGTATTTTCTTGATTTACTTTTATACAGGAAATTCCAAAAAATACTACGAACTTCAAAAAATCATAGAAATTACTCTGTAACTCCAAATGCAAAGATTTATATATGAATTTTAATCAAAACAATTCAATGTTACCATCTGTACTGGTTTCATGCATGTCAGAACAATTTAACCTTTCTGTTTAGATGAAACAAGCTAATGCACTAATATCACCTCTTAATTTGGGTTAGCATTTGAATCCTTGATTCAAATGAACTCAAACCAATCTGTTCTAAGTTGCATTAGTCAAAACACACTCATTTTGCCATGTCATTGCACGCATCATATTGTTGCATATTGCCATGTGGTGATTGTGTTTCGATGTGTTCTTCGTGGTAGGTTCTACCTCCGAGGATATTCACGAGTATCCAACTGAAGAGCAGTATTCCACTACCGCTCCGTAAGGCAAGCAACCCCTTTGATCATTCCGATACAAACCCATCTTCTCGCTTCTGCTCTCTTTTATTGCATTAAGACAACGCGTTTCAAACTGCTCTGTGTTGCGGTAGTTGAACCCGCTTCCTCTGCATGACCTGTCATTGCCACAGTAACTAGATGAAACCCACTAGCATGTGTAGGAGTTGATTGAGCCATGTTTGTGTTTCCTACCATGCTATGCCTGCTATGCTTAGAGTCGTGTCAGGTCTGGCTCATCGGGGTGATGAACTGGAGTGAATGGTTGTGTCGGTAATGAGAGTGAAGTGTTGAACATGATTTGGTAAAGGTATCGATGAGAGGCCATGTAGGAGTACATGGTGAGTTGTTTCATTGAGGCCGTCCTTAAGAACTGGGATCTGTATGCGTGATTTAAGTTCAGCTACTACCACACATTGGGATCCTTAATTGACTCTCTCGACTTATTAACCACCCCCGTCCTCTGTCCAGGAGTTGCAAGTAGTTTCTGGTGTTTGTAGTTGCTGGAGGCCGTGTGCAGCGCTGACCTTAGGGGTGGGCTGTGATGCGGTAGGCTCGTGGCACGGTGTACCGAGTCGCCCGTTTGGTGTCTCGGGAACCCTGCACACATCGTTTGGGGTCGTTGAGGACACCCCGGCCGGATTTCCTTGCGGATGGAACCCGAATAGGCGATAAACCTGGACTAGGGACTCGTGTGTTTAGTCAGGTCGTGGCTGACACCCTCGCTGGGCTTCCGCTTGAAGGTTGCCGAGTACATGTCGTGTAGCGGCGATAAGTGGTGAAAGCGTGTGTGAAGAAGTACACCCCTGCATGGTATAAAACTATTCGAATAGCCGCGTCCGCGGTAAAGGACTACTTGGTCGCTTATGCAGTTCATAGACAAGTCAACGGTTACTAGTAAAAGACTCAAGATAAGTGTGAGTACCGTGGATGGCCCTCTCGTAGGATGGCGAGGGAGGATCCACGGTGGAGTATTGTGATGGTGATTAGTGGACTCGTGTGCGAAAACTATTTTATAAGTGGTGTCTCGTAGGATAGCTTAGCCAAAAGTCAAAGCTGGCTTGCTGAAATAACTCCACTACCTTCTTGAGAATGTGCATGTATAGTAGGATCTATTGTAAGACTTGCTGAGTACCTTTGTACTCATGTTGCTTTAATTACTGTTTTCAGATGACAACACCGCCCCCTCCGATGGGTTCTATGTAGATCTCGACGTTGACAAGTGACTTGCCACCCAGGTGGTGATCTGAGCTTGTGAAGGGCCCTATGTAGATAGACAGGCTTCGTCAAGCCCTCTTGCTTTCTAGTTGTCTGTACTCAGACAAGTTTGCTTCTGCATGTGCTTGTATGTTTGTATGACTTGAGTGTCGGGTCATGTGACCCCTATCTGTATGAACATGTTATGTATGGCTCTCCGGAGCCTTTAAATAAAGTACTTTGAGTTGTAGAGTTTTCTTGTGATGCCATGTTGTATTTATACATATCGAGCATATTGTGTGTATGATTGAAATGCTTGGTATGTGTGGGATCCGACAATATAGTTGTTTATCCTTGGCAGCCTCTCTTATGGGGGAATGTAGTCTAGTGCTTCCATGAGCCATAGTAGTCCGCTACAGCCCGGTTCACCGGAGTCCTGCTAGCCCAACACTACTGCTCCGGAACACTTGACTGGCCGGCATGTTTTTCACTTCGTTCCTGTGTCTGAACCTTCGGGGAAATTTCACGCGGTGACATCCATAGTCCTCCCTAGCCTGCTACAGCCCGGGTTCCCGGAGTACTGATAGCCCAGTGCTACAGCCCGGATTCACACGCTGCTGACCCACATGCTCGATGTTGATTCATGTATGCCTGTCCCCGTAAGTTAGCGCCGCTTTGGGTTCACGACTAGCCATGTCGGCCCGGGTTGTCTGTCATATGGATGCTAGCGACACTATCATATATGTGAGCCAAAAGGCGCAAACGGTCGCGGGCCATGGTAAGGCGACACCCGTGGGAATACTGTGCATGAGGCCGCAATGTGATATGAGGTGTTACAGGCTAGATCGGTGTGACTTAGATTCGGGCTCCTAACAGCGTTGGCATCAGAGCGGACTGCCTGTAGGTTCGTCAAGCCAAACTGGTCGATGTCGAGTCTAGAAATGCATTAGTTATATGTAGGGGAATTGATTGTGGGAGGGAACGTAAGGCTCTTTTTAAGCCTTTACCTTATGCCCTCTGATCTGAGTCATTCTCTTCTCATTCTATGTGGGTTTAGGATTAGGCTCTCTTCTCTCTATGAGGTTCACGTGTTACTAATCTGTAGTAACTTATAGGATTGTTGGTAACAAACCCAGTTCATTTTCTACTATTTCTAGTATGTTGCCAGTTGAACCAGAACCTTGATATGATGTTGTTGAGTGTCTATGCAAACTGTTGTGAATGTCTCGAATCTTTTTCTGAGCATTTACAGCCGTTATGCTGTCCGATTTCTCCTAGAAAATTCTAATACCTTTGCATTATTTCATGCTTTCAGATGGCCACCCGTTCCCAGAATCAAGTGGTTCGTCTGACTCGGTGCCTCGATGTACCTGGTCACACGGCCATGCTGGTCCGAGTGATGATCGAGACAGGCTATCGATGGTATCCTGAGTATACCGTCGAGGAGCAGGTTCGAGACTTTAATCAAAGTCAATACCTTTGTACGGTCAGGATATACCCTTCCTATCCTGGAGCTACCGAACCCCTCCATTGCTCTTATGGACTTGGGGTTACCATCGAGATGTCCGTGCAGGACGCAGCTTACTCGATGATGACTACCATACGAGCCAGAACTGCCTTGCTTCGGAACACTGATTTCCGCTATATGCCAGCATCACTCCCTGGGGCACAAGGGTACTATCAGGCTATTTACAGTGACTCTACCCATGAGGATTCAGTACTCCGCACCACCACCGAGATGCTTGAGGACAAGGACCGTGAGAATCGTGCCTTGCGAATGGAGCTCTTCAACGCTCGTTCTGATCACTGGGCCACTCTGACACGGTTTGCACCTGCTGTGCAGGCTGGGTATATGGACATGAGGGACTTGTACCCCGTGCAGTCTGGTCTGCCAGATTGTATGGACTGGCGTGATGTAGGAGGCATCACCCCTCCTCGTGGACCCCATCTGCCACCGTTTGTTGGACCAAGGCCACATCCGAGTCCTTATGGACCGCAAGCTCCCAGGACCGACTGTTTCCAGATGATCATGTTCAGCTCCCAGGACATGGTGGTAATCTTTATGAAGATTACTACAGAGACGTCTGAGTTGGTAGTAGCTTCACTAGTATTATGACAGTTGTATTCTCCATAGTCCTGCGTGACTCGTGGGATACGACTTGGTGTGTATCACGTTCCGGAGGTGTAGAAAAATAATGTATAGGAGCTTGGAATGCCTCTGATGATATGTATCGTCTTTCATCGTAGTTGTACTCCAGCCTGGGCTTGTACTAAACTATGTATGGTGTGTACGACCGTTGGTATATATATGGCAGTTTCTATATTACCATGTCATACGGATGAACATCTCTGCATTCCGTGTTATCCATTACATTCCGCACTTCCTTGCCGAGATTTTGCCGTCCTTGTCTAAACCGTTGTCTTGTTTTTCCTAGGATGGTCAACACCCGCAACAACGCTGCTGCCCCGGAGCAGGGTGAAGCCAGTGCAGCTAGGGATGAGAATCTGCCTCAACCGCCTTCTCTTGCCGAAGTTATGCTGGAGGCGCAAAGAAACAAGCGTGAGACTAACCGCTTGCTGGAGTGGATTGAGCAGAATAGTGCACGTCATCAGAGGAACGACTTGGTGTCAATCAATGACTTTGTCAAGTTGTACCCACCGAAGTTTAATCATTCCGTCGAGCCCCTCGATGCGGATGATTGGCTTCGCAGCATCACCCATAAGCTACGTTCTGCCAACGTAGCCGAAGCTGATAAGGTTACCTACGCTGCCTATCACCTCGAAGGCCCTGCTAGCCTTTGGTGGGAAAACTTTGAGGCTATGCGCCCAGCCGGCCAAATCACTACTTGGGCTGAATTCAGTGAGGCTTTCCGTGAGCATCACATCCCGGAAGGTCTCATGGATCTTAAGAGGGAAGAGTTCTGCAATTTCACCCAAGGCAGACTGACTATGGATGCATACAGCCGTGAGTCTGGAAATCTAGCACGTTATGCTCCTGAAGAGGTATCCACCGACGCCAAGAAGCAGGCAATGTTCCGCATGGGACTTAGCCCCGAGCTTCGCCGTGATCTTCGTCTCCACGAGTGCACCTCCTTCCAGAAGTTGGTGAATAAGGCCATCAGTGCTGAGACAGGTCAGACTGACTATGACGCTTCACGCAAGCACTCCCGTGACTTCGGTTCCTCATCCGGCTCTAGATCTCAGAAGCGCCGGGTCTGGATTCCAAACACAGCTCTGCCACCCAGGTTCACTCCGAGGCCATCCTTTGAGGCGCCTCGCCCCAACCAGCAGTATGCACCGCCCAAGGCCTATGGTGGCCCGCTGCTAATGCTGCTCCACGCCCCAATGTTGTCACATGCTTCAAGTGTGGAGAGACGGGTCACTACCTGCACGAGTGCCCCCAGAACAACCCCAATCAGCCTGGAAAGTCCGTTGGTCGTGGCAAGCCAGCGGGAAAGACTTACTACGCCAAGCCAGCCACCACTGCACGTGGCCATGTCAACTATGTCTCGGCTGAGGAGACTCATGATGATCCCAACGTCGTCCTTGGTACGCTCCTTGTTAATTGCCACCCGGCAACTGTTCTTTTTTATACTGGAGCATCTCATTCATTTATCTCTGAGAGCTATGCTCGATTGCACAACACCACATTTTGTGACATGCCCACATCCATGGTAATTCAAACCCCTGGTTCTAAATGGCAAACCTCTAGGATAAGCCATGGAAATGAAATTCTTGTCGACAGATTGGTCTTCCTTGCATCACTAATAGCTCTCAAGTCCTCGGACATAAACATCGTCTTGGGTATGGATTGGATGTCAGCCCACTATGCTAAGATTGATTGCTCTACTAGAACCGTTCAACTCACCCATCCATCAGGCAAGACAGTCAATGTTTTGACCCGAGTGTCTAAGCGTCAGCTCTACTCTCTAAATGCCAACACTCTTCCAGACCTTGAAGATATCCCGGTAGTCTGTGATTTCCCGGATGTCTTCCCAGAAGAACTGCTAGGTATTCCACCTGACGGGGATGTCAAGTTCTTGATAGACCTTGTTCCAGGAACCGTCCCAATCTCTCGAAGACCCTATAAGATGGCACCCCTAAAACTAGCCGAGCTTAAGAAACAACTCGATGTGTCCTTGAAAAAGGGTTTGATCCGTCCTAGTTCTTCTCCATGGGCTTGCCCCGTCCTCTTCGTCAAGAAGAAGGAGGGAACGGACCGGATGGTTGTAGATTACCAACCTGTCAACTTGGTCAATATCAAGAACAAGTATCCGCTTCCCAGGATCAACGATCTGTATGATCAGCTCGTTGGATCCTCAGTCTTTTCCAAAATGGATTTGAGGTTGGGCTACCATCAAATCAAAATCAAGAATGGGGACATTCCTAAAACGGCCTTTGTCACTCGTTATGGCCAATACGAGTACACCGTCATGTCCTTCGGTTTAACCAATGCTCCAGCCACCTTCTCTTAGTTAATGAACTCGATCTTCATGGAGTATTTGGATTAATTCGTCATGGTATACCTCGATGATATACTCATCTACTCCAAGAATGAGGAAGAACATGCCGAGCATCTAAGGCTAATATTGATGAAACTTCAAGAACATCGCCTTTATGCCAAATTCTCCAAGTGTGAATTCTGGTTGCCAGAAGTGACCTATCTAGGCCATGTAATCTCTGGTAAGGGTATTACTGTCAATCCCGAGCGAGTTCAAGCCGTCCTTGATTGGACTCCACCTGAAACGGTCAAGCAAGTTCGGAGTTTACTTGGCTTAGCGAGCTACTGTCGCCGCTTCGTTGAGAATTTTTCCAAGGTTGCTAAACCTCTAACTGAACTCCTCAAGAAAGATAAAAGGTTCAAGTGGACTCCACAGTGCAAGTTCAGCTTTCAGGAACTGAAAAGACGCCTGACATCTGCTCCCGTACTCGTACCACCAGATTTTTCTAAGGACTTTGTTATCTATTGCGACGCCTCGCGACAAGGACTAGGTTGCATACTCATGCAAGATCGTCATGTGATTGCCTACGCTTCCCGACAGTTGCGTCCACATGAGGATAACTATCCCACACATGATCTAGAGCTTGCAGCTGTGGTCCATGCACTCAAAACATGGCGACATTACCTTCTCGGTAATCTTTGTGAGATTTACACCGATCACCAAAGTCTGAAATACATCTTCACCCAACCGGATTTGAATCTCAGGCAAAGACGTTGGGTCGAGTTGATCACATATTACGACTTAGGAATAACTTACAACCCGGGCAAAGCCAATGTCATGGCTGATGCGCTAAGTCGTAAATCTTATTGTAACAACCTGATGTTACAACAAAGTCAACCACCTATCCACGAGGAATTTCGTAAGCTTAACCTTCACATTGTTCCTCGAGGATTCCTATCCACCCTGGTGGCGAAACCTAACCTTACGGATCAAATCATAACCGCTCAGCGGTATGATAGAGGAATATCTCGGATCAAGGAGAACATTGCTAGCGGTGCTGCTAAGTGTTTCTCCATGGATGAGCGAGGTGTTGTCTTCTTCGAGAACCGCCTAGTGGTTCCAAGAAACAACAGCTATGGCAATTGATCCTTAAGGAAGCTCATCAATCCCCTCTCACCATTCATCCCGGTTGTACTGAAATGTATCAAGACCTACGCCAGAGGTTTTGGTGGACTAGGATGATGAGAGAAATTGCTCAATACATTGCTAATTGCGACGTATGTCGTCGTGTTAAAGCAGAGCATCAACGGCCGGCTGGCACCCTTCAACCTTTGGCTATTCCTGAATGGAAATGAGATAAAATCGGTATGGATTTCATTACGGGGTTTCCCAGGACCAAGAGAGGGAATAATGCTATCTTCGTCGTTCTCGATCGTCTTTCCAAAGTATCCCATTTCCTACCTGTTCGTGAGAGTATAACCGCTAGTCAGCTAGCTAACTTGTACATCTCCTGAATAGTGTCTCTTCATGGTGTTCCATTGGAGATTAACTCAGACCGTGGAAGTCTTTTCACCTCTCAATTTTGGGAGAGTTTCAAAATGCTATGGGAACTCGTCTCTCCTTTAGCACCGCCTTCCACCCTGAATCAAGTGGTCAAGTAGAACGGGTCAATCAAATTCTGGAGGATATGCTCTGATCTTCTGTCATCTCTTTCGGTATGGATTGGGAGAAATGCCTTCCATTCGCCGAGTTCGCTTATAACAATAGTTATCAAGATAGCTTGCGCAAAGCTCCTTTCGAAGTTCTCTATGGACGAAAATGCCGAACGCCTCTTAACTGGTCAGAAACCGGGGAGAGACAACTCTGTGGCCCGGATATGATTCAAGAAGCAGAAGAGCAGGTTCGCCCTATTCGTGAGAAATTGAAAATAGCCCAATCTCGTCAAAAGAGCCAATATGACCGCAAACATAAGCTCATGACTTATGAAGTTGGCGAGAAGGCTTACCTTGGGGTTACTCCTTGGAAGGGAACCCATCGACTCGGTATCAAAGGCAAATTGGCTCCTCGTTACATTGGACCCTTTCGCATTCATGCCAAACGAGGAGAAGTTGCCTACCAAATGGAACTACCTTCGCATCTTTCCAGAGTTCATGATGTCTTCCACGTTTCTCAACTCAGGCGTTGCTTCACGGACCCTATCAGTGGATTGGACCATGAAACGCTTGATCTCCAAGATAATCTCACATATCAGGAATATCCCGTTCGCATCCTTGATCAAGCCGAGCATACCACTCGACGCCAGAATATCAAATTTCTCAAAGTTCAATGGTGACACCATTCCGAGAAAGAAGCTACTTGGGAAAGGGAGGATCGTCTTCGACTTGAGTACCCCACCTTCTTTCCGGAAGATCCTAAATCTCGGGACGAGATTCTTTTGAGTGGGGGTGAGTTGTCACATCCTAGCATTAGAGTGTTGCATCAGGTTTACTTTTCAAGAAACTTGAAATGTGGATCCCAGAACCCCCAGCCCCCCCTGAACACAACTAGGGTTTACTAAAATCATTTTCAATGAACCTGAAATGCCCTTCTAAAAAGTCCACCCTTTTTGTCTTGGGATAGAACCTCTGAGAAAATGGGTTCACAATTTTCTAGGTCATCACAAGATCATTGAATTAAATCATATGTAACTTGCATTTGGGCATTCAAATGCTAGTAAATATTTTAAATGTCCAAATAATCCCAAACTGAAATGTTCCATGTTGGATTTGTTCCGTACAGTGAGCATGTGCAGTTTGGTGAATTTTGGAAATGTCTAGGTATTTTTAGAAATGCCACAAACTTGTAGAAATAAAGAAAACAGAAAATAAAATAATAAACCAGCCGGCCCACCCGGCGGCCCAGCGCTGTGCTGGCCCGTGCCAGCCAGCTGCTTCGTCCCCACCAGGCAGGCAGGGAGGCGACGCCGGCGTGCACGAGCTCGCCACGGCGCCACCTGCTTGCCGCCCGCGCCCCTGGACACCTGGGCGAGCTCCACGTCGCCGGCCCGACCCCCTGGACACATCCATTCGCCCCTGCCTCTCTCCCTCGCCCTCTCCCGCCATGGCCGACGCACTTGCCGCCGCACCGCCGACGTAGCCGCGCTCTCTGTCGTCCTCGCTCCGCCCCGTCTTGTCCACGAGCTCCGCCGCCATCCGCTACGCCGAGCTAGCCGAGCCCCGAGCGCTCGCACGCTCTGCACCGCCTCCTTCGACCTCGTCTCCACCGAACACCGCCGGAGATCCCCTTCGCCGTCCTCGCCGCACCAGCTCATCCCCGACCTCGCCGACTGCTTCGACGTTATCGCCGTGAGCTCAGTCACCTCTCCATCCTCTCCGTTCTCGCTCTCGAGCACCATAGCGACCGCACGAAGCTTCACCGCACGCGCCGCCGCCGAGCTCGTCGCCGACGATGCTCCGGCCACCCAACGGCCACACCACCACGTCTAACACACTCACCGCATCCCCAGGAGTCCGTAGAACCACTCTGCGCGCCTCGCCGTGCCCCCTAGACGAGCCCGAGCTCACCCGAACTCTGGCAGCCGCACAGCTCATCACCGGCGTCGTTTCCGGTGACCCCGAGACCAACTACCACCCTCACTCGACGCGGCTCGCTCCTAGCTACTCGTAGATGGTCTCCGCCGCCCATTTGGTCGCCGGAGCACGAAACCCGCATCGCCCCGCCGCGTCTGACCTCGCCGGCGGCTAAACGCCGGTGAGTTGACCCCGCTGACCGTTGACCGGTGGGCTCGGTTTGACCCCTGGGTCAGTGACGTGTGGGCCCTAGGCCATTAACTAAACTAAGTTAGTATTAGTTTAACACTAACTAAACTTAGTTAGTTTAACTAATTACTGACAGACGGGACCCACAGGTCAGGGTTGATCTGGACCGTCTCCGTTGACAGCTAACGTCACCATGACGCACTGCTGAATCAATAAGTATTTTCTGGATTTATTTTTATACAAGAAATTCCGGAAAATACTACAAACTTCAAAAAAACATAGAAATTAATTTGTAACTCCAAATGCAAAGATTTATATATGAATTTTGATCAGAAAAATTCAATCTTTGCATCCGTACTAGTTTCATGCATGTCAGAACACTTTAACCTTGCTGTTTAGATGAAACAAGCTAATGCACTAATATCACCTCTTAATTTGGGTTAGCATTTGAATCCTTGATTCAAATGAACTCAAACAAATCTATTCTAAGCTGCATTAGTCAAAACACACTCATTTTGCCATGTCATTGCATGCATCATATTGTTGCATATTGCCATGTGGTGATTGTGTTTCGATGTGTTCTTCGTGGTAGGTTCTGCCTCCGAGGATATTCACGAGTATCCAACTGAAGGGCAGTATTCCACTACCACTCCGTCAGGCAAGCAACCCCTTTGATCATTTCGATACAAACCCATCTTCTCGCTTCTGCTCTCTTTTACTGCATTAAGACAACATGTTTCAAACTGCTGTGTGTTGCGGTAGTTGAACCCACTTCCTCTGCATGACCTGTCATTGCCACAGTAACTAGATGAAACCCACTAGCATGTGTAGGAGTTGATTGAGCCATGTTTGTGTTTCCTACCATGCTATGCCAGCTATGCTTAGAGTCGTGTCAGGTCTGGCACATCGGGGTGATGAACTGGAGTGAATGGTTGTGTTAGTAATGAGAGTGAAGTGTTGAACATGATTTCGTAAAGGTATCGATGAGAGGCCATGTAGGAGTACATGGTGGGTTGTTTCATTGAGGCCGTCCATAAGAACTGAGATCTGTATGCGTGATTTAAGATTCAGCTACTACCACACATTGGGATCCTTAATTGACTCTCTCGACTTATTAACCACCCCCGTCCTCTGTCCAGGAGTTGCAAGTAGTTTCTGGTGTTTGTAGTTGCTGGAGGCCGTGCGCAGCGCTGGCCTTAGGGGTGGGCTGTGATGCGGTAGGCTCGTGGCACGGTGTACCGAGTCGCCGTTTGGTGTCTCGGGAACCCTGCACACATCGTTTGGGGCCGTTGAGGACACCCCAACCGCATTTCCTTGCGGATGGAACCCGAATAGGCGATAAACCTGGACTAGGGACTCGTGTGTTTAGTCAGGTCGTGGCCGACACCCTCGCTGGGCTTTCGCTTGAAGGTTGTCGAGTACATGTCGTGTAGCGGCGATAAGTGGTGAAAGCGTGTGTGAAGAAGTACACCCCTGCAGGGTATAAAACTATTCGAATAGCCGCGTCCGCGGTAAAGGACTACTTGGTCGCTTATGCAGTTCATAGACAAGTTAATGGTTACTACTAAAAGACTCAAGATAAGTGTGAGTACCGTTGATGGCCCTCTCGTAGGATGACAATGGAGGATCCACAGTAGAGTATTGTGATGGTGATTAGTGGACTCGTGTGCGAAAACTATTTTACAAGTGGTGTATCGTAGGATAGCTTAGCCAAGAGTCAAAGCTGGCTTGCTGCAATAACTCCACTACCTTCTTGAGAATGTGCATGTATAGTAGGATCTGTTGTAAGACTTGTTGAGTACCTTTGTACTCATGTTGCTTTAATTACTGTTTTCATACGACAACACCGCCCCCTCCGATGGGTTCTATGTAGATCTCGACGTTGACGAGTAACTCGCCACCCAGGTGGTGATCTGAGCTTGTGAAGGGCCCTATGTAGATAGACAGGCTTCGTCAAACCCTCTAGCTTTCTAGTTGTCTGTACTCAGACAAGTTTGCTTCCGCATGTGCTTGTATGTTTGTATGCCTTGAGTGTCGGGTCATGTGGCCCCTATCTGTATGAACATGTTATGTATGGCTCTCCAGAGCCTTTAAATAAAGTACTTTGAGTTGTAGAGTTGTGTTGTGATGCCATGTTGTATTCACACATATCGAGCATATTGTGTGTATGATTGAAATGCTTGGTATGTGTGGGATCCGACAATCTAGTTGTTTATCCTTGGCAGCCTCTCTTATGAGGAAATATAGTCTAGTGCTTCCATGAGCCATAGTAGTCCGCTACAGCCCGGTTCACCGGAGTCCTGCTTGCCCAGCACTACTCCTCCGGAACACTTGACTGGCCGGCATGTGTTTCACTTCGTTCCTATGTCTGTCCCTTCGGGGAAATTTCACGCGGTGACATCCGCAGTCCTGCCTAGCCTGCTACGGCCCGGGTTCCCGGAGTACTGATAGCCCAGTGCTACAGCCCGGATTCACACGCTGCTGACCGACATGCTCGATGTTGATTCATGTATGCCTGTCCCCGTAAGTTAACGCCGCTTTGGGTTCACGACTAGCCATGTCGGCCCGGATTCTCTGCCATATGGATGCTAGCGACACTATCATATACGTGAGCCAAAAGGCGCAAATGGTCCCGGGCCATGGTAAGGCGACACCCGTGGGAATACCGTGCGTGAGGTCGCAATGTGATATGAGGTGTTACAGGCTAGATCGGTGTGACTTAGAATCGGGCTCCTGACATTTGTAACTATTTTAGATTAGAATATACTACTCCTCCGGTGCTAGTAGTAGAGCAGAGTCCTACTCCACTACTCTATATGCAAAGTAGGGCAAAGTAGTAGGTACAACACGGAGTACTAGTTCTGTGATCACTCAAGCAAGTTGTCTGGCATCGATATGACCCTATGCTGCTAGGACTGTTGGATATCGTTGCAGAAATTAAAAAATTTCTACGCATCACCAAGAACAATCTATGGAGTCTTCTAGCAACGAGAGGGAAAAGAGTGCATCTACATACCCTTGTAGATCGCGAGCGGAAGCGTTCAAGTGAACGGGGTTGATGGAATCGTACTCGTCGTGATCCAAATCACTGATGACCGAGCGCCGAACGGACGGCACCTCCGCGTTCAACACACGTATGGTTGGGGAAGACGTCTCCTCCTTCTTGATCCAGCAAGGGGCAGGGAGAGGTTGATGGAGATCCAACAGCACGACGGCGTGGTGGTGGAAGCAGCGGGGATCTCGGCAGGGCTTCACCAAGCTCAGCGAGAGGGAGAGGTGTCACGGGAGGGAGAGGGAGGCGCCAGGGGCTTGGGTGCGGCTGCCCTCCCTCCCCCCTCTTTATATAGGGCCCCTGGGGGGCCGCCGGCCCTAGGAGATCCAATCTCCAAGGGGGGGGCGGCGGCCAAGAGGGTGGCTTGCCCCCCAAGCCAAGTGGGGCGCCCCCACCCCTAGGGTTTCTAAACCTAGGCGCCGGGGGAGGCCCAAGGGGGGTGCACCAGCCCACCAGGGGCTGGTTCCCCTCCCACTTCAGCCCATGGGGCCCTCCGGGATAGGTGGCCCCACCCGATGGACCCCCGAAACTTTCCCGGTGGCCGAAACTGGACTTCCTATATACAATTCTTCACCTCCGGACCATTCCGGAACTCCTCGTAACGTCCGGGATCTCATCTGGGACTCCAAACAACTTTCGGATTTCCACATACTAATATCTCTACAACCCTAGCGTCACCGAACCTTAAGTGTGTAGACCCTACGGGTTCGGGAGACATGCAGACATGACTGAGACGAGTCTCCGGTCAATAACCAACAGCGGGATCTGGATACCCATGTTGGCTCCCACATGTTCCACGATGATCTCATCGGATGAACCACGATGTCGAGGATTCAATCAATCCCGTATACAATTCCCTTTGTCAATCGGTACATTACTTGCCCAAGATTCGATCGTCGGTATCCCAATACCTTGTTCAATCTCGTTACCGGCAAGTCACTTTACTCGTACCGTAATACATGATCCCATGACCAACCACTTGGTCACATTGAGCTCATTATGATGATGCATTACCGAGTGGGCCCAGAGATACCTCTCCGTCATACGGAGTGACAAATCCCAGTCTCGATTCGTGCCAACCCAACAAACACTTTCGGAGATACCCGTAGTGCACCTTTATAGCCACCCAGTTACGTTGTGACGTTTGGCACACCCAAAGCACTCCTATGGTATCCGGGAGTTGCACAATCTCATGGTCTAAGGAAATGATACTTGACATTTGGAAAAGCTCTAGCAAACGAAGTACACGATCTTGTGCTATGCTTAGGATTGGGTCTTGTCCATCACATCATTCTCCTAATGATGTGATCCCGTTATCAATGACATCCAATGTCCATAGTCAGGAAACCATGACTATCTGTTGATCAACGAGCTAGTCAACTAGAGGCTCACTAGGGACATGTTGTGGTCTATGTATTCACACATGTATTACGATTTCCGGATAACACAATTATAGCATTAACAATAGACAATTATCATGAACAAGGAAATATAATAATAACCATTTTATTATTGTCTCCCACTTGCACTAGAGTCAATAATCTAGTTACATTGTGATGAATCAAACACCCATAGAGTTCTGTTGTTGATCATGTTTTGCTCTAGGGAGAGGTTTAGTCAACGGATCTGCTACATTCAGGTCCGTATGTACTTTACAAATATCTATGTCTCCATTTTGAACATTTTCACGAATGGAGTTGAAGCGACGCTTGATATGCCAGGTCTTCTTGTGAAACCTGGGCTCCTTGGCAAGGGCAATAGCTCCAGTGTTGTCATAGAAGAGAGTCATCGGGACCGACGCATTGGGAATAACTCCTAGGTCGGTAATGAACTCCTTCATCCAGATTGCTTCTTGAGCTGCCTCTGAGGCCGCCATGTATTCCGCTTCACATGTAGATCCCGCCACAATGCTTTGCTTGCAACTGCACCAGCTTACTGCCCCACCATTCAAAATATACATGTATCCGGTTTGTGACTTAGAGTCATCCAGATCTGTGTCGAAGCTAGCATCGATGTAACCCTTTACGACGAGCTCTTCGTCACCTCCATAAATGAGAAACATATCCTTAGTCCTCTTCAGGTACTTCAGGATATTCGTGACCGCTGTCCAGTGTTCCATGCCGGGATTACTTTGGTACCTTCCTACCAAACTTACGGCAAGGTTTACATCAGGTCTGGTACACAGCATGGCACACATAATAGACCCTATGGCCGAGGCATAGGGGATGACACTCATCTTTTCTCTATCTTCTGTCGTGGTCGGGCATTGAGTCGTGCTCAATTGCACACCTTGCAATACAGGCAAGAACCCCTTCTTGGACTGATCCATATTGAACTTCTTCAATATCTTGTCAAGGTACGTACTTTGTGAAAGACCAATGAGGTGTCTTGATCTATCTCTATAGATCTTGATGCCTAATATATAAGCAGCTTCTCCAAGGTCCTTCATTGAAAAACACTTGTTCAAGTAGGCCTTTATGCTTCCCAAGAATTCTATATCATTTCCCATCAACAGTATGTCATCCACATATAATATGAGAAATGCTACAGAGCTCCCACTCACTTTCTTGTAAACGCAGGCTTCTCCATAAGTCTGTGTAAACCCAAACGCTTTGATCATTTCATCAAATCGAATGTTTCAACTCCGAGATGCTTGCACCAGCCCATAGATGGAGCCCTGGAGCTTGCATACCTTGTTAGCATTCTTGGGATCGACAAAACCTTCCGGCTGCATCATATACAATTCTTCCTTAAGAAAGCCGTTAAGGAATGCCGTTTTGACGTCCATTTGCCATATCTCATAATCATAGAATGCAGCAATTGCTAACATGATTCGGACGGACATCAGCTTTGCTACGGGTGAGAAAGTCTCATCGTAGTCAAACACTTGAACTTGTCGATAACCCTTAGCGACAAGTCGAGCCTTATAGATGGTCACATTACCATCCGCGTCTGTCTTCTTCTTAAAGATCCATTTATTTTCTATGGCTCGCCGATCATCGGGCAAGTCAGTCAAAGTCCATACTTCGTTTTCATACATGGATCCTATCTCGGATGTCATGGCTTCTAGCCATTTGTCGGCATCTGGGCCCGCCATTGCTTCTTCATAGTTCGAAGGTTCACCGTTGTCTAACAACATGATTTCCAAGACAGGGTTGCCGGACCACTCTGGCGCGGAACGTGTCCTTGTGGACTTACGAAGTTCAGTAGGAGCTTGATCCGAAGTACCTTGATCATCATCATCATTAACTTCCTCTCTAGTCGGTGCATGCACCACAGGAACATTTTCCTGAGCTGCGCTACTTTCCGCTTCAAGAGGCAGTACTTCATCAAGCTCTACCTTCCTCCCACTTACTTCTTTCGAGAGAAACTCTTTCTGCAGAAAGGATCCGTTCTTAGCAACAAAGATCTTGCCTTCGGATCTGAGGTAAAAGGTATACCCAATGGTTTCCTTAGGGTATCCTATGAAGACGCATTTCTCCGACTTGGGTTCGAGCTTTTCAGGTTGAAGTTTCTTGACATAAGCATCGCATCCCCAAACTTTTAGAAACGACAGCTTAGGTTTCTTCCCAAACCATAATTCATATGGTGTCGTCTCAACGGATTTCGACGGAGCCCTATTTAAAGTGAATGCGGTAGTCTCTAAAGCATAGCCCCAAAATGAGAGCGGTAGATCGGTAAGAGACATCATAGATCGCACCATATCCAATAGAGTGCGATTATGACGTTCGGACACACCATTTCGCTGAGGTGTTCCAGGCGGCGTGAGTTGTGAAACTATTCCACATTTCCTTAAGTGTGTGCCAAATTCATGACTCAAATATTCCCCTCCACGATCTGATCGTAAGAACTTTATTTTCCTGTCACGTTGATTCTCAACCTCACTCTGAAATTCCTTGAACTTTTCAAAGTTCTCAGACTTGTGTTTCATTAGGTAGACATACCCATATATACTCAAGTCATCAGTGAGAGTGAGAACATAACGATAGCCACCGCGAGCCTCAACACTCATTGGACCGCACACATCAGTATGTATGATTTCCAATAAGTTGGTTGCTCACTCCATTGTTCCGGAGAACGGAGTCTTGGTCATCTTACCCATGAGGCATTTTCGCACGTGTCAAATGATTCGTAATCAAGAGATTCCAAAAGTCCATCTGCATGGAGCTTCTTCATGCGTTTGACACCAATGTGTCCAAGACGGCAGTGCCACAAGTATGTGGGACTATCATTGTCAACCTTACATCTTTTGGTATTCACACTATGAATATGTGTAACACTACGTTCGAGATTCATTAAGAATAAACCATTAACCAGCGGGGCATGACCATAAAACATATCTCTCATATAAATAGAACAACCATTATTCTCGGATTTAAATGAGTAGCCATCTCGAATTAAACGAGATCCTGATACAATGTTCATGCTCAAAGCTGGCACTAAATAACAATTATTGAGGTTTAAAACCAATCCCGTAGGTAAATGTAGAGGTAGCATGCCGACGGCGATAACATTGAACTTGGAACCATTCCCGACGCGCATCGACACCTCGTCCTTTGCCAGTCTCTGTTTATTCCGCAGCTCCTGCTTTGAGTTACAAATATGAGCAACCGCACCGGTATCAAATACCCAGGAGCTACTACGAGTGCTGGTAAGGTACACATCAATAACATGTATATCACATATACCTTTGGTGTTGCCGGCCTTCTAGTCCGCCAAGTACTTGGGGCAATTCCGCTTCCAGTGACCACTTCCCTTGCAATAAAAGCACTCAGTCTCAGGCTTGGGTCCATTCTTTGGCTTCTTCCCGTCAACTGGCTTACCGGGCGCGGCAACTCCCTTGCCGTCCTTGTTGAAGTTCTTCTTACCCTTGCCTTTCTTGAACTTCGTGGTTTTATTCACCATCAACACTTGATGTTCCTTTTTGATCTCCACCTCCGCTGATTTCAGCATTGAATATACCTCAGGAATGGTCTTTTCCATCCCCTGCATATTGAAGTTCATCACAAAGCTCTTGTAGCTCGGTGGAAGCGACTGAAGGATTCTCTCAATGACCGCGTCATCCGGGAGTTTAACACCCAGCTGAGTCAAGCGGTTGTGTAACCCAGACATTTTGAGTATGTGCTCACTGACAGAACTATTTTCCTCCATCTTACAACTGAAGAACTTGTCGGAGACTTCATATCTCTCGACCCAGGCATGAGCTTGGAAAACCATTTTCAGCTCTTCGAACATCTCATATGCTTCGTGTTGCTCAAAACTCTTTTGGAGCCCCGGTTCTAAGTTGTAAAGCATGCCGCACTGAACGAGGGAGTAATCATCAGCACGCTGCTGCCAAGCGTTCATAGCGTCTTGGTTCTCTAGGATGGGTGCGTCACCTAGCGGTGCTTCTAGGACATAATCTTTCTTGGCAGCTATGAGGATGATCCTCAGGTTCCGGACCCAGTCCGTATAGTTGCTACCATCATCTGTCAGCTTGGTTTTCTCTAGGAACGCGTTGAAGTTGAGGGCAACATTAGCGTGGGCCATTTGATCTACAAGACATATTGTAAAGATTTTAGACTAAGTTCATGATAATTAAGTTCATCTAATCAAATTATTCAGTGAACTCCCACTCAGATAGACATCCCTCTAGTCATCTAAGTGAAACATGATCCGAGTCAACTAGGCCGTGTCCTATCATCATGTGAGACAGACTAGTCAACATCGGTGATCATCTTTATGTTGATCGTATCTTCTATACGACTCATGCTCGACCTTTCGGTCTTCCGTGTTCCGAGGCCATGTCTGTACATGCTAGGCTCGTCAAGTCAACCTAAGTGTATTGCATGTGTAAATCTGGCTTACACCCGTTGTATTCGAACGTTAGAATCTATCACACCCGATCATCACGTGGTGCTTCGAAACAACAAACCTTCGCAACTGTGCACAGTTAGGGGGAACACTTTCTTGAAATTATTGCGAGGGATCATCTTATTTAAGCTACCGTCGTTCTAAGCAAATAAGATGTAAAACATGATAAACATCACATGCAATCAAATAGTGACATGATATGGCCAATATCATTTTGCTCCTTTTGATCTCCATCTTCGGGGCGCCATGATCATCGTCGTCACCGGTATGACACCATGATCTCCATCATCGTGTCTTCATGAAGTTGTCTCGTCATTTATTACTTCTACTACTATGGCTAACGGTTTAGCAATAAAGTAAAGTAATTACATGATGTTATATGTTGACACGCAGGTCATAAATAAATTAAGACAACTCATATGGCTCCTGCCGGTTGTCATACTCATCGACATGCAAGTCGTGATTCCTATTACAAGAAGATGATCAATCTCATACATCACATATATCATTCATCACATCCTTTTGGCCATATCACATCACACGGCATATCCTGCAAAAACAAGTTAGATGTCCTCTAATTGTTGTTGCAAATTTTTATGTGGCTGCTATAGGTTTGTTAGCAAGAACGTTTCTTACCTACGCCAAAACCACAACGTGATATGCCAATTTCTATTTACCCTTCATAAGGACCCTTTTCATCGAATCCGATCCGACTGAAGTGGGAGAGACAGACACCCGCTAGCCACCTTATGCAACTAGTGCATGTCAGTCGGTGGAACCTGTCTCACGTAAGCGTACGTGTAAGGTCGGTCCGGGCCGATTCATCCCACGATGCCGCCGAATCAAGATAAGACTAGTAACGGCAAGTAAATTGACAATATCGACGCCCACAACTGCTTTGTGTTCTACTCGTGCATAGAAACTACGCATAGACCTAGCTCATGATGCCACTGTTGGATATCGTTGCAGAAATTAAAAAAATTCTACGCATCACCAAGAACAATCTATGGAGTCTTCTAGCAATGAGAGGGAAAAGAGTGCATCTACATACCCTTGTAGATCGCGAGCGGAAGCGTTCAAGTGAACGGGGTTGATGGAGTCGTACTCGTCGTGATCCAAATCACCGATGACCGAGCGCCGAACGGACGGCACCTCCGCGTTGAACACACGTACGGTTGGGGAAGACGTCTCCTCCTTCTTGATCCAGCAAGGGGGAGGGAGAGGTTGATGGAGATCCAGCAGCACGACGGCGTGGTGGTGGAAGCAGCGGGGATCTTGGCAGGGCTTCGCCAAGCTCAGCGAGAGGGAGAGGTGTCACGGGAGGGAGAGGGAGGCGCCAGGGGCTTGGGTGCGGCTGCCCTCCCCCCCCCTCTTTATATAGGGCCCCTGGGGGGGCGCCGGCCCTAGGAGATCCAATCTCCAAGGGGGGCGGCGGCCAAGGGGGTGGCTTGCCCCCCAAGCCAAGTGGGGCGACCCCCACCCCTAGGGTTTCCAAACCTAAGCGCAGAGGGAGGCCCAACGGGGGTGCACCAGCCCACCAGGAGCTGGTTCCCCTCCCACTTCAGCCCATGGGGCCCTCCGGGATAGGTGGCCCCACCCGATGGACCCCCGGGACCCTTCCGGTGGTCCCGGTACAATACCGGTGACCCCCGAAACTTTCCCAGTGGCCGAAACTGGACTTCCTATATACAATTCTTCACCTCCGGACCATTCCGGAACTCCTCTTGACGTCCCGGATCTCATCTGGGACTCCGAACAACTTTTGGATTTCCGCATACTAATATCTCTACAACCCTAGCGTCATCGAACCTTAAGTGTGTAGACCCTACGGGTTCGGGAGACATGCAGACATGACCGAGACGACTCTCCGGTCAATAACCAACAGCGGGATCTGGATACCCATGTTGGCTCCCACATGTTCCACGATGATCTCATCGGATGAACCACGATGTCGAGGATTCAATCAATCACGTATACAATTCCCTTTGTCTATCGGTACGTTACTTGCCCGAGATTCGATCGTCGGTATCCCAATACCTTGTTCAATCTCGTTACCGGCAAGTCACTTTACTCGTACCATAATGCATGATCCCGTGACCAAAAACTTGGTCACATTGAGCTCATTATGATGATGCATTACCGAGTGGGCCCAGAGATACCTCTCCGTCATACGGAGTGACAAATCCCAGTCTCGATTCGTGCCAACCCAACAGACACTTTTGGAGATACCCGTAGTGCACCTTTATAGCCACCCAGTTACGTTATGACATTTGGCACACCCAAAGCACTCCTATGGTATCTGGGAGTTGCACAATCTCATGGTCTAAGGAAATGAAACTTGACATTTGGAAAAGCTCTAGCAAACGAACTACACGATCTTGTGCTGTGCTTAGGATTGGGTCTTGTCCATCACATCATTTTCCTAATGATGTGATCCCGTTATCAATGACATCCAATGTCCATAGTCAGGAAACCATGACTATCTATTGATCAACGAGCTAGTCAACTAGAGGCTCACTAGGGACATGTTGTGGTCTATGTATTCACACATGTATTACGATTTCCAGATAACACAATTATAGCATGAACAATAGACAATTATCATGAACAAGGAAATATAGTAATAACCATTTTATTATTCCCTCTAGGGCATATTTCCAACAGGGATGTGTCTCGTAAGTGAAGCGGTGTGCTGTTGTCATCATCACCTATCCACTTCCCGCAGCACATATTCGCTTCTCCATCTTCGTCCGCACATAATCATCCAATCTTCCATCACCGCTAAGGCGCCTCCCCCCTCTTCCGAAACCCAAGAACTAACAATGGCAGAACCGAGCAGCGTCCGCAGAAAGAGTGGCTGGAATTTGCTCCCCACAGAGGTAATCAAGCTCATTGTTTCGCGTGTGGACAACCGCAGTACCATGCCCCTCGCCACGTGCTCGTTGGTGCTGTACCATTTACTCAAAGCCCTCAGGACGGAGCTTTTTAAGGCAGCTCCTTTCTTGCTGATGCCGCCTGATCTTCAGAAACGGCGTGTCATGCAGCATAACGATCATAGGGTGGCGAGTATCAACCCCCTTGACTGCAATCTGATCCCCGTCACGCTCAACTACATTAACGGTATGTACTAGGTCGGCATGAATACGTCTTGGATGGTGCTCGTGGACGTTCGCGATAGTTGGATGCTCATGGAGGTCTACACCCGGTTATTGATCCCCCTTCCTTCGATTAACCCTGCACCACTTTGGCACTACGGCCCAGAATATTCGGAATCTTACAGTAGCTAACATGATACCAAGTTTGATTTGCTCAAGGTTGTTATCTGCCAAGTGCCCACAAGATCTGTGAATTATAAAGACTTCAGCTAATTGTGTTGTTCAACCGCGGTCTCGCCTATCTGACAGGTCACTGCGGTAAGTCGATAAATCTGCACGTCCATCGCAGGATCATACATCCTCCATGGTTCTCTGATGTCATTGAACACAAGGGCTTCATTTATGTTGTGGACTCCTTTTATGGCTGGACGTATTGCTGGCCTACTCCAGTCATTGTTACAAATGGCTGGTACAACAGTATGTTACTTTCCTATGATATCATGATGGCTTGCTTATATTACTGTCAACATTTACTGAAAAAATATTCACGCTATTAACATGCTGTTCTTAACATTGACTACAGTACGAGCCCTTTTTATTTGACTTCAACTTGATATGATGTTGTAGGCCGCCTAGTGTCCCTACCCTTCCTAATCCCAGAACCTTTCAAAGAAAAGCGGCATGGTAGTTGCAGGTGGTTCCTGGCTCGATCAGACGATGGCGAACGATTGATGATCGTTCACACGTACCGGACGTGTTGTTTCACGGAATACAATCGCAGTCACTGCAAGGTCTTTGAGCAGGATCCCAGCTTCTCTAGGCCTTCAGGAATTTTTAACTAGAATTGGTAAGTAGCCTTGGTAGACGCTCTCTGTTTCTCGGACTGAATTATCCGATTAACCAAGAGATAACTGACGGCAATGATCACGATGGCAGCGCGGTGTCGTTTATCAGGCAAAACTGTGTGTACACAGCATACCATGCGTCTCTCCATGCACCATAACCTAATATGTGCTGCCACGCTTTGCAGCCCAAAGTAGGAGAGAGGGTCACAAGTATCAAATTTCGACCTGCTGGCTGGAGTTTCCCCCGTCAGTTACCCATCTGGTTCAAGCCGTTAGCCAATCTTCATAGCTTAATAAATAGTAACGTCTAACTGAGCCAGTTAGTTAGATGCGTACACTTGGTGTAGTAGGATCTTTATTTATTTTGATGCATACACTTGTTCTTTTTAAGTAGCCCATTTGTAATGATGGATGCTATTTGGTTTGAATGAGAGAGCTGCGTGTTTACTCTTCTGGCCTGCTTACTGCTTCTGTTGCACCCCTAGCCTTGGTTGCTGCTGTTGCTGCTGTTTTTAATGTACAATCAGTGGTATATTTCGTCTATTGGTTGAATAAATGTGTTGTTAGAACGACAAACACAATGTTTTGGAAGTCGTTGCACGGTCTGATTCTTTAGTGCCCCGTACCGTATGTAGTGCATACTATTTTTGGTACGGAACACATTTTCCACTTGTCGATAACATGCAGCCCACTGAGTAAGGCCCAATAGAGGAGCCCGTAATTAACTGGAAGGGAGGCTCTCACATTAATCCGGCCCAGGTACATGCTCATGGTCCCTTTAACATAAATAAGTAAATAAATAAAGCTAAATGCTCATGCACCAGTTCTTTAAATTCATGATTTGAAAAGTCAAATTTTAACAGGAGGATATTATTTCCTATGAGAGTGTCGTTACATTCAGTCGATATTATTCTTAGGCAAAGATAGTGACCAGTCTTCTTTCTCCCACCATTTTCTTCCAGCAACCAGCGGACCCATGCAAATCATAGTCAACGGCTTAAATAGTTCCGATCCATTTTTATTTTTCGATAAGAATGCCCAACCCAGCCCAACACATTGGAAACACCACTTTAGCCTCCACCTTGGTGCTCGCCGCGGCGTCCCCGCCCGGCCCTGTCAACATAGTATAGGGAGAGGACTATAGTTGTGACTATGATAGTACGGACCCACCAAGTCCACTCCCGAACACAAGCAAGCACCTCTTTTACTACTCAGATGCACCCCTCATTTTTTTAACTCTAATCCACCCTGCTGATATCTGGGACCCACATCATTGTAAACATATAATCAATTAATGATAGAACTGCACAACTTTTTTTCAGGATTTGTTCAGAGGAGCAGGCTATAAACTGGGTTGTGCGCTCTCTGTGGCCCGTCTAACAACATGACCAGCACAACAATTTTTTCTTTGGGAAAATAGGTAGCCCACTATTTCTTTTTGAAGAATACCCAAGCTAGGCCTATTTGTTTTCTCTGACTTACTGGGTTGCAAATCTTTCAAGACGAGGAGGGATGCATTCCGGCCTGACCAACTAGTATGGGCAGTATATCTTAAAAGTAATATCAAAGGGGTTGCAAATTCCAAAAAATTATAGCAAATGGGCAATTAGTTTCTTTTTTCTTTTTGTTGTTCACTGATATTTTATATTTCATTGGATTTTAACATGACATAGTACTAATTTATTTTTATATTTGTTTTAGTATGGCTACTAATTTTGGAGTAAAAATATTTTGTTCCCCAACTAAAATATGCGAATTTTAACCTCGAGCGTATCAAGAAGGAAATGACAAGGATTTAAGGGTGATCAGGTGCCGGTTCAGACGAACTTTTAACCTTGAGCGCAACCTCTCATATTTGTACTTGTGTTTATTTTGTAGGATCAGTTTAGCATGGATAAATCCAAATTAAACTGGGGGCTAATGTAAGGGATATACCACGCGGTGTAAGCCGGCCTGATGTATGACCCGGCTGGAGCTTGGCGACTCACTGGTGACTCGCCCGGACCTGGCGACTCACGGGTAATCTGCCCGAGCTTTGCGACTCATTAGTGACCTGGTGGGCGTGTTAGATGGATGACAAGGGCCAAGGCCCAAACGGCTGGCCCATGTTATGGCAGGCCGGCTTAAGAAGAAAGGCATAAGGAATATTCCCTTGCAAAGTAAGCAAGACTAGGATTCCACTTGTACTATAATAGTCCTAATCCTACTAGGACTCTACATGTAACCCGCCCCTCCAAATTATATAAGGAGGGGCAGGGCACCCCAAGAGGGACAAGTTTTCATTAGTTTTATAGAGACAAGTCAATAGCTCTCAAGATAGAGGTAGTGAAAGAGCACCCATGTAATCGTGAGCATCACCATGATCAATATTAGTGAAGCAGGATGTAGGCTTTTACCTCCACCGTGAGGGGCCGAACATGGGTAAAACCTCGCGTCTCTCGATTCTGACCAACCCCGTTCAAGCTACTACCTAGTTGTGATGGCCTCACGACAAGTCCTCACACTAGCACATCTGCCGTGACAAATCCACGACGCAATGGATCGATGATGGATAATTATGTCGGATGACATCCATCATGCAACAGTTATAACCTAGGGTGACACAGAACTAGCTCCAATTCATCAATATAATGTAGGCATGTATTTCGAATATAGTCATACGTGCTTATGGAAAAGAAATTGCATGACATCTTTTGTCCTACCCTCCTGTGGTAGCGGGGTCATATTGGAAACTAAGGGATATTAAGGTCTCCTTTTAATAGAGTACCGGACCAAAGCATTAACACTTAGTGAATACATGAACCAATCAAACTACGGTCACCACCGAGAAGTGTCCCGATGATGACCCAAAAGTATAGGGGATCAATTGTAGCTCTTTTCGATAAGTAAGAGTGTCGAACCCAACGAGGAGCAGAAGGAAATGACAAGTAGTTTTCAGTAAGGTAATGTATGCAAGTGTTGAAATTGTAAGTAGTGGAGTAGTTTGATAGCAAGATAATTTGTAACGAGCAAGTAACGATAGTAGTAGCAAAAGTGCAGCAAGGTAGCCCAATCCTTTTGAGGCAAAGGACAGGCCAAAACGGTCTGTTAAGATAAGCAATGCGTTCTTGAGGGTACACGGGAATTTCATCTAGTCACTTTCATCATATTGGTTTGATTTGTGTTCGCTACTTTAATAATTTGATATGTGGGAGGACCGGTGCTTAGGTGTTGTTGTTACTTGAACAAACCTCCTACTTATCATTAACCCTCCCACAAGCATCCGCAAATACGAGAAAAGTATTAAGAATAAATTCTAACCATATCATTAAACTTATGGATCCAATCGGTCCCTTACGGAATAGCGCATAAACTGGGGTTTAAGCTTCTGTCACTCTCGCAACCCATGATCTAATTGCTACGTCACAAAGCACTCCCTTAGGCCCAAATATGGTTAAGTGTCATGTAATCGACGTTCACATGACACCACTAAGGGAATCACAGCATACATACTATCAAAATATCAAACACATATCAAATTCACATGATTACTTGCGACATGATTTATCCCATGACCTTAAGAACAAAAGTAACTACTCACAAATGATAAACATGTTCATGATCAGAGGAGTATTAAATAGCATAATGGATCTGAACATATAATCTTCCACCAAATAAACCATATAGTAATCAACTACAAGATGTAATCAACACTACTAGTCACCCACAGGCACCAATCTATAGTTCCGGTAACAAGATTGAATACAAGAGATGAACTAGGGTTTGAGATGAGATGGTGCTGTTGAAGATGTTGATGGAGATTGCCCTCCCCAAGATGGGAGCACTACTAGGAAAAGGCTAATTAGTGGCGCACCTATGTTGGCCATTAAGGGCGCACTATAGGTGCACCACTATTACCACGCCACTAGTAACAAATACTAATGGCGCACCAGAGGTGCGCCATTAGTATTGCAGGTAACAGTGGCGCACCTTGTAGTGCGCCATTACAATTGCTACAGGTGCGCCACTGGTAGCTTCTTTTTGAATTTTTTGATTTTTTCTGAATTTTGAAGGTGGGAAAATAGTAGCGGCGCACCGTCTAACCCCCACTGTGCGCCATTGCTATTTTTTAATTTTGAATTGGATCTGGATCGCGTTTTTTGCCCTTTTTTTGCTCTTTTTTTGCACGATATTTTTTCAAATTTTGTTCTCGTTTTTTGGATCTTGTACGTTCTTTTGCCGGAGAGGAGTTCGCCGGAGAGGAGGGCCGAGGTCACCGGAGAGGAGGAGGAGGAGGTGACCGGAGAGGAGCTCGCCTACATCGTCGGAGAGGAGGAGGAGGTTGCCGGAGAGGAGGGAGGAGAAACCGTGAAGGGAGGGGAGGAGAGGAGGGAGGAGGAGCTCACCGGAGAGGAGGGAGGAGGAGATCACCGGAGAGGAGGGAGGA